>NC_141161.1:25124709-25429036 GCF_053477565.2 Lygodium microphyllum | reverse complement strand
GCAAGAAGACAAGTGATCAAGTGGGGAGGGGGGCTACCAATAAATAGGCAAAAGGGCAAACCCTAACCCTAACCCTAAAATGGGCGCAAACCCTAAAAATGCCCTAAAATGGGCGCCCCACAACAGTGACCAAAAAGTGGCCGGGCAGCCAGTGGCTGCCCACTAAAAGAGCCCAAAAAGAAGTACACATCCTAAGATAGCCAGTCAAGAGTGACTAGCCTCCCCCATCATAACACATGACAGACATGTCAGAGCTCCTAATGTCCTCGTCTGACTCAGACTGAGGCTCACAGGCAGGAGATGACAAGGCATGACAAACATGACTGCTAACAACTATCATCCATTTGATGTACTTGGGTGGCATATCTCAGTACTCAGATCATAGCATGTACCTCAATTGGACGACGGCCAATTTTCAAAAGCATAAGTACATATGGTGTGGTGCTTTTGATGCCCAAATGTCTACAAATAAAAGCTTTTTGTAGCTTCTCAATGTCGTTCCATGCAGATGAGGAGATGCTTCCCCCCACACTTCCACTCCATATAATACCGTCTTTAGAACATATGCGTAAAAAATCATATAGCAAATTTTCCAGCATTTAGTATATGTACGGTTGCAGTCGTTTTCAAAGTGATAATACTTGCTTTTCCCTGTCGCTAATCGTCACTCCACATATGTATGTCATCTGTGGTCTGCAGGCATCTCAATCCCCATGTATTTGAAAGTAGATACTACCTCTATATATTGTCTCGCATAATGTACTTTTGGTGGGGTCTTTGATTGGTTGGTGCGCACATCCATTAGCTTTGTTTTTTATACATTCACTGTCAAATCACTATCTTGACAAGACCGTTCAAGAATCCCCATGAACTGCTGCATATATTCCCTATTATCTGTAAAGAAGACCACATCATTTGCATAAAGTAGGAGCAAGATGGCAAGCATACCAATATGCAGGATTTTGGCTTCCTCTTCATTCATAGCCATGAGAAGTATTTCCTCTAGCTTATCAATGCATAAACCAAGTAATGTAGGGGAGAGCGGGCAACCTTGTTTGACTCCCATATTACTCTCAAATACTTGTGGCTGCCCATTGCGACCTCTGAGGCGGTATACCACTCGTTGATATATCTTGTAAATTCCCATGCATAGATAATTTGGGATCCCTAATTCTTGCATTCGTTGCCATAAGCCAACCCTTGGTACAATGTCAAAAGCCTTCTTAAAATCCACAAAAGAACAATACAAGGTTGCTCCCTCAAGCCGACTCTTATCCATAAGCACACACGTAAAGTAACCAAATGGTCTATGGTATTATGACTAGGGTGAAAACCTACTTGTCCATAAGGTCGTTTGTTATTACTTTCTGCCCATTTACTCAATTGCATTTCCAAGATAGTGCTGAATAGCTTTGCCATGGCTAAACTGACCTTAATCGTGCGGTAGTTTGTGAGCAAATTACAATCTCCTCCCTTATACAACGGTTGTATCCAATTCTCCTGCCATTCTTGGGGAAAACCATATGCAAAAGCATGATGTATCACATGCAACATAAACAGTCTCATCTCCTTTGTTGTCCATTTCAACATCTCCGCATTCAACTACAAAGTATCACATGATTTTCCATTAGCCATCTTGTTGAGGGCTGCCTCCAATGTTTCTAAAGTGAATAGAGCACTAAATGGCTACGCATGTACATCACATTTGATAGGTTGTACCCCTTTGTGCATGTAAAGTTCTGTAACATACGATAGCATGTCAGCATCTGTAAAATCTCCCATAACATTTGACCGGTTGGTTTGCAATTTTCTCCATGCTTGCCTTGGTTGGACATTTCTCAAACTCCCTAGCATCTTCACTTTCTTTGGCCACTACATATCATCGTCACTTTTTACGCGTGAGAGCATTATATCGTTTTGCTGCTTCACTTCGTTCTTGTCCCTTAGGGAGGATTTTCAACTTTCTACATGCAGCCTTACATTCATCATCATCTCCCAAAAACCTCTGTAGCAGTATTTAACATTGCATCTCTCAAATTAGCCTATGTTCTCCTCGTAAGATTGCTCATAAGACTATCCAATATATTGGCATGTGCAAACCATTAACCATATCCATCAAAGCATGTCCATGAGCGTTAATGTTTGTATCCTCAGACTATCTACACCAACGTGCATCTACATCCACGACCTCTTCCTTGTCTAGCTCATCACATGCTATGGGATGAAATTGCATACGTCCAATACATGCATTTAAGTCACCTAAGACCATCACATGTACTTGTTGCATATATGTGCATGCATCCATACTCAAATCTTCAAAAGGTTCTTGCAAATCCACTTCATGTCGTGCATAGAAGGGGGACTCCTTATGTGGAATGTAACATCCTGCAATGTACATCAGCGTAGTGTGCTTGAGCATAATCCATATGTACCGCTTATGTCGGTCTACTTTACATACATCTATCATTCATTCCAAATTATGTTTGTGTATGCATGCAACTCCTCCTTGCCCTCTTTTTCCTACATGTGGCTGATATGCGCTATGAATTATGTACCCTAGGATATCTGAAATTCTACTTGTCTCCCACTTCCATGTCTGGGCGACGAACACAATGTCAGCATCACAAACCATAGCATTAATGCTTTCACCTTTATGCCATGTAAGCCCTCTACAATTCCAAAACAACACCTTCACAAGCGTGCAACTCCCATGGGTCGCGCATCCCTATGCACCCTTTGAAGTGTTATCACTAGATTTCTTTTGCTTATTGTATTGCTTCTTATTTCAAGCAATTGGAATAGGTGCAATAGAAAATGAGTGTATGTCAATACATATGTGACATCTTGAGTTATACTCATCCAATCCTTTTGATTATTAGCTCTAAACAAATCTTATTATGTGGAGGTAAGGAAGATTTATGAAATGCCAATTTGAAACTAGGTAGGGGTTGGATTTGGGTCAAAATAGTAAACCTTGTCTAGCTGTACAAGAGCTATTTATAGTGACCATCTGCGAGAAAAATGACCATATCTTTTGATCCACAACTCTATTTGCTAAACTTTTTAGCTAGGATCGAAGCTAACTTTTTCCTCTTTAAATGAAGCATTAAAAACACCTCTGGATTGGGGGGGGGGGGGGAGGCTCACTCATGAATATATGTGTGTATCATGTGGATTCAAAATAAAGATATTCTAAAAGTATAGTTCTCTTACGTGCATCCAATAGAGTGCATACAATGGCTCTTGCCTTCCCATCATCTTTCTTCTTACCCATACGTCGAGCACCAAAGACAAGTACATCTACCATGGCAAAATGCTTACCAAAAAACTCCGTGACTTCCGTAGTAAGAGACAGTGCAGTCTCATCATATGTTTCGAGCAATCCTCAAATAACTAGGTTTTGGGCCTGATTTTCTCTTTACGTTCACATGTATTCACATCCTCTAACCACTACATCACCACCCCCTACATGAAGTACATGCATATCTCCATTTGGGGGAGTATGTGCTACTACTCCGGCCCATGTTTTTGGTGTTTCCATGTATGTGTGTGTCACCATACTCATTTCCAAGTCTGTGATTCTCTTGGCCTACAATCTGTTCCAATTGTGTATTCTTACTTTCCAGTGCTTGACATTGGAGAGCCAAGCATGTGATTTCTTGATTCTGTGCATTGATTGATGCTTGAAGTGTTGCCAAAAAATTCCATATCCCATCCTGTGAGATTTCTCCAACACGTGGCTACTCCAACATGCCAGTAGAGAGAGGTGAACCTATGGTTGTCAAGTTGGCTTCACTGCATGCGATAGATCATCCACTTTGAGAAAAATGCTCATTAGTATCTCCAATCGTAGTCATGTCCACTCCTTAGCAATTCTCAGTCCTACAAGCATTGCCACACTGTCTAGCTCTCAAGGCTTTAAGCACAATCGCAAACTTGCAAATATGAATTATAGAAGACAGGGTAGTGTGCTTTGAACTACAAAGGCTGGGGTTATGACTTTAAGCACCAGCATAGTCCAGGGCACCCCTTTGCAATGCATCAGGACATATTTTTCTCATTCCATCAAAGCAATAGTAGACACTCAGTGGATTTTTCTCATAACCAGCACTAATGGGCATCGGTAAGCAAGTATACGGGCCCATGGTCTACGTGAGCACTCAAGTGATGCGAGAGGATTCTTTGCATCGTTGATGCAATGGCGCACCATTTAGATCACCTACATGAGAGGGAGCGGGTAACAATGATCAAAGGAGTGCCACTGGCAGTGGTCATGGTGGTGGCCTTCACCTTGCTTAGTAGCATCGACAACAGATCAACGGTGCGAGCTCAGGTGACGGGTAAGAAGCTTATACTATTTAGTGTTCATGGTTGTAGATGGTAGTAGAGAGAGAGAGAGAGAGAGAGAGAGAGAGAGAGAGAGAGAGAGAGAGAGAGAGAGAGAGAGAGAGAGAGAGAGAGAGAGAGCCAAATCTATGTAAAACAATATATCTATGAGTGAGACATTGTGAGAGAAGGCTACAAAAACTTTGAAGATGAATACTATGTAATTATTTTCATTCAAAGTGGTGTATTCTCTTGTGTTTTTGTGGTCTCTTGATGAATTCTATGAAGAATATGAAGAGCATAATTGATTTTTTTTAAGTTAAATCCGTAGGAGAATAAGTTGCGTGAAGATTTGAGAAGATTGGTGTTGTTTTCCTTGTTGTGGTCACATAAAATATGAAGAACATGCTTGTTTATGATACAAGATAGATTTTTTTGCAGTAGATTCTCTGTTTTTGTGGTGTCTCTTTTGGAGCTCCATGTTTTTGGTGCACAGTCGGTGAAAATTGCCATCAACAGGCATCAAAAGGGGTTGAAAATGAAGGAAATGGTATTGTTGAGAGGAGGAAAATTCAATGGATGCTGGCAAAGTTTCTTATATCACTAAAGAATTGGAAATTCTCATTGCCAAAGCCACTTTATGCAAGAAATTTATCCCACAATGGTGGAAACATATTACCATCTTGATGCAGGCTCTATGTGGTGGACTATTCCCTCTCCTCGTTGAAGCAACAAAGAAGTGCATTTTGGTGGCAAATTGTTTGGGAGAAAATTGAAGAGTAGAAACAATAGAGAGAATCACCATCCATGGGAGATTTGGTCTTCATTGAAGAGTTTCCAGACATCATCAAGTGGGAGATCGTGAAAAAGCTTCAGGAGTCATGGTCAATTGAAGTTCACAAGAACAAGAAGGAAAAGAATTGGAATCTGTTTGTGGATGCTCAATAGCAAGATACATGGGATGCTTGGTGCACTGACAACCTTCTGTTTGTCCAACCAGCAATCCACTGGAAGTTGGTAGACAGAGTGTTCTGCACAACATATATTGTTGAAACCATTAGAAGCTGGCATTACTATGATGATGATACCACAACGATGCTTAAAATAATGAGCTTTGATACCTTCAAAAATGAATATCTTCCCTTCTGTAGTGGAATGAAAGCTAAATTCACAGACATTGAAAAGAAGGAAGCAAAAGAAATGTTGGCAAGAGAGTCCTCCAGAGACTGAAGCCCTTCTGATTCTACTTTGTTGAGTATATGCAAATTGGATGGAGCTAACTCCCTAATGAATGATGCGATCAAGAGGCAAGCACTAGAACGAGTTCAGAGATACGTGAGAAGAGAGAAGGCAAAAATAAAAGTCAAGAACAAGCTAGTAGTGGAAGCCTCCTTTAACACCCTAGCGGCACTTTTTACATAAGTCCCCATGGCGACTCAAGGTCCCCTTCCTAGTCAAATCCCTCTTGGAAATATTGATGATAGGCCAGCAAATGTAGTCCCGTTTTCCATCTTTATTTTCATGTAGCCAACTTTATGGTATGTGTGGCTAACAATGCCAGAACTCCCAAGCATTAGTTGGTGATATTCTTTACCACTTTCAAAGGCATGGCATTTTAGTGGTATGAGAGACAAGCGATAAGAAATTTCGGCACATGGGATGACTTGAAGTTGGCCTTCCTCACCAAATTTAGATGTGAAGGTTTTGAAGAGTAGATACGAGAGGAGTTCATGAACTTAAGTCATTCCTCTAGTGAATGGGTGGAAGCATATCTCTAGAATGGAATCCATATTGAAGAGATAGACCAACCATCACTTGGATGAAGGCATCTTGAAGGGAGTTTTTCTTAGAGGCCTATAACCAAAAGTTCGTAAGTTTGTGGAATTAAGAAGACCAGTCAACTTACAAGTTGTAGTGGAAGGCGTAAGACTATTTGATGAAGTTGAAGCAAGGCTGTTGATGACCTCAAGAAGAGGAGTCCTACCTCCTCCTATGCTAGGAATGGTATACCCACCAAATGTAGTCCCAAGGATAGTTTCCTACCCCTACCCTAAGATGCAAATAGTGCCGTAGTACAGTGTACCGAATCCATATAGTGGCTGTGGAGGGTAGTATCTCAAATGATGGTTCAACCACAACAACAGTTGCCTCAAATAATTCCCCCTATGCAACTCAACAGCAACAGTGGAACCCTACCAATTAAAACCAACAACCCCCACTCTCAGGAGATCTGAATTAAAATTAGAATAGAGGACCCTCTAGATCAACCCAACTAGTCTATATAGTGATTACAGAGGCTTCCCAAAACCTTGATGCAAGTACTCTAGGAGGTGAGAAGGACTACCTGTGTAATTTAGTTGCAAGCATCAAGAAGGAGTTGATGGATGTCATTATAGAACACCTACAGATGCTGAAGATTAACGCCGCAAACATATCCACTCTTGTAGGAGAAGGTGGAGAGATGTGATGCAATCTAATACATGGTACAAAAAGTGTCAACAAGTGGGACATTTAGCCACTGAATGACCCAAAAACCATCCTTGGATCCTTCTGTTCATACATTTTAAGAAAGAACCATGTAGAGGATATTTGCTCTTGAAGGAGATGCATGAAAGAAGGAAGAAAGATGAAGACGTAAGATTCAATTTGTTGGAATCCAAGATGACCACCTAGGATATCGAACCAAAGCCTAAAGAGTTTGATCCTAATTTCGGTCCAAGGAGGTTTTCCTCTCAGAGTTATAGATGACGACAATCTGTGGCGGTGGCCAGAGATCAGAGGTGAAGTGTTACAGATATGGAGAAAATGGACATATCTCACCAAACTATCCAAACCCTAGAAGATCCATGGACTACAAACCCTTATGCAGTCGATGCAAAGGAGAAGGCCACATTGCAATAGACTATCCTAGTCTAGCTCCTGTAAGCTACTCCTGATACCCAACAAAAGACCCAAGAATCTGCCTCCAACTTGGTGGAATTGGAAGTTGTTGTAATAACATGTGCAAAGAAAAGAGAACCCACAATTCCAAAAGAGAACATAAAATGGTGAAGTTCAATCTTCCTAAGGAGAAACAGAACAATGTAGAGTAGAATAATGTAGTACAGAGAGTAATGCAATGCCACAGAGAGCTATAGAGATAGTTATAGAGACAGAATCATAGGTCCAAGAGATGGAGGATACCAAAGTACCTCCTATAGTAGAAGTGCAAATGTTGCCACTCCTCCTGGAAGAAAAAGGAAAAATAAAAGTGGGTGTTGCCCCATTTCCAAGCCGATTGGAGAAGCCTTTGGATCCTATTAAAGAATATGACTTGGTCAAAGAACTAAACACCTTTAAACCAAACCTAACATTCCAACAGTTGCTAGTGTTGTCTCCCATTCAAAAGCATTCTGACTAAAAAAAGAGGCCTAAGGATTGCTCCCTCAGCAACACCTTTAAACCAAACCTAACATTCCAACAATTGCTAGTGTTGTCTCCCATTCAAAAGCATTCTGACTAGAAAAAGAGGCCTAAGGATTGCTCCCTTAGCAACAACTAAGTCTAACAAGGTCTCAGAGCCTATGAAAGAAGTGGATGTGGCTAATTCCTTCTTGGATCCTAGTACTCCAAAAATTGGTGAGTGGATTGAAGGATGTTGTATAGGAGATGCATTGATTGATGGAGGTTCATCAGAGTGAACATAATGACAGATGTGACAATGAAGGATCTAGGCTTGCAAGGTATGCAGCCTACATAGTGGCTTATCAGACTAGCAGACCAAAGCAGAAGTAAGCCTTTGGGGATTCTCCCATATGTGAAGAAAACCCTCACAAGAAGAGATTATTGGTTGACCTATTTGGTGGTAAAACCAAATTTCTACAGAACCTCATATCCTCTACTGCTAGGAAGACCATGGCTTTTTGAAGCAAGGGCATGAACGAATTGATTCAAAGGAACCCTAACTCTAGGCATAGGACCCAACAAAGTGGTATTGAAGTTGTATGGATCACAAAAAGATAATGGATCTACTTTCATTGAAGTTTTAATAGACTCTTCCAATGAGATAACAGATGGCACATTAGGAGACAAAGAAGTTATCAAATAGTTCTTTCCCAAGAAAACATCCTTGATAGTGGGAACTGTAAGCCAACTCTCGAAAGAAGCAAAGTCTTCTTCTATGGGCAAATACCTCCTACTTGAACCCGAATTGACTTCTGAAATCACATCTGACAAGGAGATAGAAGCATGGATGTAATGTTCTCCCTATTACATGGCTATCACAAAAGCAAAAAGAAGCAGAGGCAGAGGATACAACCAAGAATCTATTCTTATCTTACAGAACCCCTACAGATTTAAGAGGATGAAGATGACCATGCAGAAGAAGACTATGAAAGCAAGCAGGAATAATCTATTCTACTTGCAGATGATACAAATGAGGAATAAGTTTCAGAGGCTACACAGGCTAAAGATCCCATGCTGTTAGACAGAATGATGCCGGTACCCTTTGGACTACTAAATGGAACTTCTCATATGCAAAACCTTTATAAGAAATGGATTAAGAAAAATAAGCCCTCCTTCAGTATTGGCTCTTGCCGCTCTAATCCACCTTTTTAAAGAAAGGATAATGATGATGCACCTTGCCAAAAAGCACTAGTCCCATAGCCTCAATAGAATTTAGAGGGTCCCTGCTATATAATATTCGTGGATACAACTTTTGAAGATGAGTCCTCAAGCCAAGAGGTAAACTAATTTTCAAACCAAACTCAAAACAACAATGATACCATTTTAGCATCTCAAGGAGCCAGCTAAGTCTCCATTAACAGAGAAAGTCAGTTCCAAAACGTCATATCTCGAAAGAGGAGAACACTCCCCTTGAAGGAATCAGATCTCTACTCAGAAGCAATCCGTGGAACCTTCATTCATGAAGTGGAAGGTGAAAAGCAATTAACATTTGTGGATGCAAATGGTAGTGAACATCACCTAAAGGTGGGTATCAGTCTTCCAAAAGAAGAGCTATTGGTCCTACATGAATTTTTGAAGAAGAACTTGGATGTGTTTGCATAGTTGTATAAAGATTTGAAGGGAACTGATCCCATGGTATGTCAGTATCACATCAACCTAGAACCTGATGCCAAGCCGGTGAGGCAAAGACAAAGGCGCATGAATCCAAATTACTCTGCCCTCGTGAAAGCTGAATTGTTGAAGCTTCTTAAAGCTGAGCTTATCTATCCAATCGCCGATAGTGAATGGTTTTTGCCCATCATGGTAGTACTCAAGATGAATGGAAAGCTATGAATATGTGTGGATTTCCTAAAGTTAAATTCCAAGACTAAGAAGGATCATTTTCCTATCCCTTTTATAGACCAAATGTTGGACACATTGGCTAGCAACAAGCTCTGTTCCCTCTTGGATGGATCCAATGGATATAACTAAGTCCAAATCATAGAAGAAGATCAATCCAAAACAACTTTCACAATGGAATGGGGAACCTATGTCTACGGAGTGATGCCATTTTTGGGCTTTGTAACGCTCCTAGTACCTTTCAACAAGTGATGATGGTCGCATTCCAAAACCATGTGCATGATTTTGATTGAGGTATATCTAGATGACTTCTATATTTATGGCCTAATCCATGAGCATTGGCGACACCTGGAGTAGTACTTTAACAAATGTTGAGAGTATGGGATTTCTCTCAACCCTGACAACTGTGTCTTTAGAGTCTCTTTAAAAGTTCTTTTGGGCCACATTATCTCTGCACAAGTGATAGCAATAGACCCTGCCAAGATTGAGAGGATTGCAACTTTAACAATGCCAACCAACCTCAATTAGTTGAGGGATTCCTTGGTAATGTGGGCTACTCTAGAAAGTTCATTGCACACTTTGCGACAAAGGAAATACCCTTGCATAAGCTCCTAAGAAAAGATGCAAAGTTTATATGAACTACTGATTGTGATGAAGTGTTCAACATCCTAAAGCAATGTTTAATTGAAGCATCCATCTTGCAACCTCCTGATTAGACAAAGGAATTCCATGTGCACACTAAGGCATCAATTGAAGGCCTAGGCTTAGTCCTATGCCAAAAGGGCTACTCGAAGTCCTATCCATTATTCTAGCCAAAAAGCAACTCATCATGAAAGAAACTACATAGTGACAGAGCTTGAATGTCTAGCAATGATGTTTGCCTTGGAGAAGTTTTGACACTACCTGCTGTCAATACATTTCAAATTCTTTGTGGACCATGAGGCCTTTTCCTTCTTGATGAACAAAGCAAATATGAATGGAAGAATGATGAGATGGCTCCTTTTGTTCCAAGAGTTTGACTTTGAAGTGGATACTAAGTCTGGACGCTCCCATGTCCTGGGTTGATCATCTGTCATCGCAGAGCGATGAGAAGGAGCGGGATGATCTAGATCTCCCTAATGCTTCCCTCTTTCTAGTAAAAATTGTAACCCCATGATACGCAGACATAGCAACAACCTTTTGGCTACTTAATAGTATCCTCCTAGTATCTCTAGTCATGAGAATAAGAAGCTTATGTTGGAATTAGCCCCCTACACCTTGTTAAGTGGCGATTTGTACAAGAAAGTTAAGGATGAAGTATTGAGAAGATATATTGCAGGAGAGGAGACTAGAATAGTGCTAAAAGCATGCCACAACGAGCCATGTGGAGGATACTTTGCAATGGAAGCAACAGCCAAAAAGGCCTTGCTCGCAGGATATTGGTGGCCGACCCTACATAAGGATGCCTATGACTATTGCAAACTTTGTGATACTTGTTAGAGAATGGGAAAGCCAACTAAATCCAACACTAGGCCCTTGTAGCCCATTCTTTCCCTAAAGTCATTCGAGAAGTGGAGAATTAACTTTGTGGGTTCCATTGATCTGCCAACTAAAAGAAAACAGAATGGTCTATACGAACTATGTGACGAAGTGGTGTGAAGCCAAAGCCCTGAAGCGGGATGATGGCAACAATGTGGCTCTATTCTTGTACAAGAATATCATAACCTATTTTGGTAGTCCCCTAGAGCTAGTAATTGACAGAGGTACTCACTTCCTCAACAAGATTATGGAAGAATTGACAGAGCTGTACAAGATCCACCATCGCAAGTCCACACCTTACTACACCAAAGCTAACGGCTAACTTGAAGTTACCAATCACATCCTTTGCTCAATTCTAACAAGGACAATTAATGCACATCGCCGTGATTGGGACAATCAATTTACAAAGGCCCTTTGGACATACAAAACCTCCCATAAGGCTGCTGTAGGAGGACAAACACCTTTTCAGTTGGTGTACAGTACATAGGCCATTTTTCCTATTGAATTGGAGTTGCCCTCTTTTTGCGTGGCTATCAAAGAGCGCCTCGGAGATAAAGAGTTTGTGCAACACTATCTCTCGCACTTGGAATGTTTGGATGATACTCGCAAGATGGCCCTACAGTGTATGGAAGCCACACAAGCTCGACAAAAGGCTTATTATGATAGCTTTATTAAGAAGGAGAAGTTTAAGGAAGGTGACTTAGTCCTGGCTTATGATTCATGTTTTGGCAAGTTTCCAGACAAGCTTCAACACAACAATGGATGGGCCCCTATAAGGTACTTGTTGTCAACCCTAATGCCTCTATCTAAGTGTAAACAGTCGATGCTTTTGATGATCTCTTCCTGATTAATGGCTATGTCCTCAAGAAGTATTACCCTCCCTAGGGATCATGACAATCACCGCTGCCAGCCCCTTCATCCCTTGCATATCGATTGGTAAGGCTTTGCCTGTTGCTCCTGATGGCCCCCTCGTGCTTATTCTAATGAGGTGGCCTTGTTCTTCTAGCCCCTTACAACCATCTCCCACCTCTACATTACTTCTTTCATGTCTAATCCAGCAGAGGTGGCAATGATTCTGATATATGGTACTTCTATCATTCTTCTTTTTGATGATATATGGTACCTCCCACCTCTACGTTGCCACACCACACCAGTAGTCGCCTACCCCTTGTCCTCCTCCTTTCTCCCATTGGTCACCCACTGCCCCTTGTCGGTCTGCCCCCACCCCCAAGGTCTTATCCACCAAGACAATTGTTATGGGAGAAAATGAAGAAATTCCCTATCATAATAGGCCTCAAACTGGAAAGCCGTAGGAAATGCCGCCTGTTGTGACCTTCATTACCACTGCCACAAGGCCATTCGTTTGCTACTGCCCACGACCTTCATCTCCACCGCCCACACATCCTCTGTCCACCGCCATGCCCATGTCAAGGCCACTCCACACCGACGGTCACCTACCCCTTGCCCTCCTCCTTCCTCCCATCTGTCTCCTGCTACTCCCTGTTGGTGTGCCCCCACCCCCAACGGTCTTATCCACCTCCCCTTACCACGCACCCCCAAGGCCCTCCCCAACCCCCCCTACCTACCCATCTCCCTCCTATGGTCCCCCAGCCCCCCCCTTTAACTCCCCCACCTTACAAAAATTAACCCCCCATCCGTTCATTTTTGCCCCCTTTTTTCCCTTAGCCCCCCTCATTTAAAAACACACACACACACATACAAACAAAACCTTAACAAAATTTCCCTACCCCCACCCATTTTTTCCCCTCTCCCCATCTACTTTCCCTCTCCGCGTGACCATCTTCATCAACAGGATTGTTTGTGTGTTGCCTACACAAGGTCTTGTTCGCATGCGATTTTTTCATGCGTGTGTGAGCATCTTTGTTCGTGCTAGTGGTCGTTCATGTGCGAGGATGCCCATGTGATTTTTTCCATGCACGGTCGTGAGCTCGCAGCTATTCACACACAGCCAAATGCAGTTTGTGATTAAGTACTCTTTTCATGCATATATTTTAATTTTGAAAAACCATTAAAACATTAAACAACTATCAAAAAACGATTAAAGTCCATATTAATGAACAAAAGTGCAAAAAATAATCTATTTTTTTTTAAATCAACTAAAAAATGGTCAAAAAAATAGACAAATATAAAATAAACTTTAAAATACAATAAAATACTTGTAAAATCAATTAAAATTTTAGAAAAAATTTAAAGAATGGCAAAAAATTCATTCCATAATTATTGATCATTGAAATGAGATGAAATTTCCAACACCAATTGAAAAATTATTATTTGAAAATAAATTAAATTCTAAAATCAATAAATTCTTGAAAAAATCTTTTCAAAATTTGTAAAATAGCCAAAAAAAGTACTAAAAATGCCAAAAACTAAAGTGCATTCACATGTTTAATTCTCAGCCAACATTTTGTTTATTGGAAAAGGGATGAAAACATAAAAATCAAATAGAACCATGCCAAAACAACATTAAAAAAATAAACAAAATATAAAAAATAAGTACAAACCTCCCAATGAACAAAACCTAAAACAAAAACACCCAAATATATTGAAACTTTTAGACATGGTTTTTCGGTTTTTTTAATAATATTACTTTTCTAGCTAGTTGGATTGCTTATTGGGTTGTGTTGTGGTTGTGATTTTCCCATCACGTCAGTTATTGATTGCACATTTAAATTTATTTGCATTAACATCCTCCTCTAGGTACCTCGTTCCTCTCCTTCTTTTCCTTTTTTGCACTAAATATCACAATTAATTATTTAAAAACACCAGTTGATCACATTTTCCATGCGCATTTGGGCTAAACACACATTTTAATTAATTAAAATAAACCAATCGTTCTTCACGTAGCACACGCTTCGTGCGCCAAATACACCTTAATTTTTAATAAAATAAACCTGTCATCAGCACAAGTGCACGCACTTAAAAAAAGTGCTACATACACATTAATTTGTAAAAAGAAACCTGCATTTAAAGACCTTGAGTTGGGATGTAGTTCAAGGATATTAATAAGCATCGTAAAAATTAATAATTTATTTAATGAGATAAAATAAATTATCATTTTATTATTAAGGTTTATCACCTAATAAAAAGTTCACCCTTGTTAATTAATTGGTAAAAGGAACATCCAATTAAATTTTCCATTTTCCCTCACATTGCACATTCCCCTTTTCAATGAAGTGTTACATGGGGTGGGTGACGTGGTAGTCTCGGTCAAAGTCCCTATTGACTGTCTTAATCAATTGAGGTTTGGTTATATCAATCGATTTTGGTCTAGTTTAGTCCAATATTTTTGTTGGTCATTTGATTGGAGTCAAGGATACTGTGTAATTTTTGTTCTTTTTTGCTTGATATAGGGATATTGGGTGCTTGTTTGTATGAATAGCATGAAGCTTTCGATCGCATAAGTATAGAGGTCATGCCAAAATTTTTCTAGGATGTGCATTGCTTGGGGTGGTTAGTCAGTTGGTCAAGTCCATGTGAGCTTTTGTTATCAATATCTTATCTACTATTATTTTGATTGTTTTGCAGGAATTTCTTATGATTATATGTGTGTGAATGTGGTATGTGTGTAAACCATTTGAATGGCACCTTATACTTCTCCCTCAGTCCAGTATATTCCCTCGATGTCCCATGATTATTCATTGTTGATGGATTCAGATCCTATTGTTAAGGCATGGTTATCCAAATTTGTGACACTTTCATTGCCACTTACCCCAGAGGATTCTGATGTGTGTGATTAGTTTTTAACCTTACAATAAGAGTTCTAGTCCTATTTGGGGTACAATTATCCATATGACGCCTAAGAGCCTGGGCAAAGCTCTATCTTTGCCATATCATGGGGAACCTTTTCCTACTATCCGTCAACTATTCTCTAATGAGGATATTCTGATGTTGTTACAGAAGTAGACCCAGGATGTCTTGGATCCTAAGAGGGTTATCACTACTTCAGGAGTTAGTGTGTCCATGATCTCCAATCCTATCTGAAAGCAATTGTGCCAGTTCCTTCAGGACAGGTTTATGCCTGCCAAAACCCCTTCTAACTATCTTTCGAAGGAGTTATTTACAACTTCCCATATGGTGTTGAAAGGAATTACCATTGATTGGAGTTCATATCTCCTAGCAAAGATAGATCAACATTTTATTAGAGCCACAAGGGGTAATGTGACTAATGTCACATTTGATTCTTATCTTTCTTTTTTCTTGACGTATGCTACCCTTGCAAAGGAAGTTCCCACTCTACCAGTTGATCCTCTAGAAGATTAGAGGAGGTTTCTCCTCCTCCTATTGAAAATAATGATGTTATCATCGAGGATGTTGATCCTCTCCCTCATGTGGTCATTCAGAGGAAGTGACTTAAAAGAATGGTTGAATCAATACTAGTTCCCACTCATCTAGTTTCAATTCTTGTTCAATCTAGCAGTCAGCTACCTACTTTCCTCACAATGCCAAATCTTTTTAGAGCACATAGAGATGGTACTTTGGAAATTTTCATTTCTTCTGTGCAACGTTCAGTGACAAGAGATGCAATTCATTTTTTTTGCAAAGACATTTAGAGCTCTATTGAACTCTCAGCTAATGTATCCAACAGCTTTATTCTTCTTGTTATAAAGAGGTTCAGTAGTCTAAGGAGGAGTTGAATAAAGCTAATACGAGCTAGTCTCTGCCCAAGAAAAATTTCCTAACCTTTGTGCACATATGGAGCAACAAACTAAGGTTATTGATACCCAGAAAGAGGAGATTTCTACTTTGAAAACTCGGTTGTCAGAGACTAAATTTTTTGTTGCATTCTTTATTATAAGTTGGGGTCATGCTTGGATGGTATTTTCTTGAAGATGATGTGGAAGATTAAGCTGAGCTATATTTTGAACTTCTATTCTCTTTTTCTAAGTCGCGAGGACACTCCTTAATTAAGTATGGGGATATGTTGAGGGTTGAAATGACTTGATTTTTTGGTTGATTTTTGTGATGATTAGTTTGTTTGGAAGTGTTTGGGATGTTTTGGATAATGTTGATTAGGTTTGAGAAGCTCATTATGCTTTTTAGTGGAGATATAATGTTTTGACATGTTCTGTTGATGTCCTGATAGTGTCTGATTGGTTCTGATTGAGTTTGTCGACCTTTTGTTTTGCTCTATTTTCTTTCTATATGAGAGATTGGAATAATTATTGATGGAGTTTGAGGATGTTTGGAATCTTATTGAATAATTATTAATGGTTTTGAATGGTTTTACTTGAGCTAAATGCTTTTTGATGACCTTCTATATGGTATTGTAGACCCTCTATTGAGCTTCTATAGAGCCTCTATCTCTATTCTGTTATGTATGCCTTTATAAGTGTTATGTGGGATGGATGTGTGGCTTGGGAAAGTTTTCTAACCTTGGAAAAAGATGAATACAAGTTCAAAATAGCTCAAAGAAGTGGAAGAAGTAGCTACTAAAGACTCAAGTAAAGACTGAAGTGAGAGTGACACTATTGAGCAATGAAGGGACACTATAGCGGTTTTGGTGACTTTTCATATTAGACATACATCTTGGGAGGGGTATCCATGACCAAAGAGGATTTTTGAATGATTATTATTCATTATCCCATTGTACCATTGAGAGAGAGCATGGATGAGAGTGAGAGTGAGAGTGAGAGATAGCCAAATCTATGTAAAACAATGTTTATTAGTGAGAGATTGTGAGAGAAAGCTATGGAACCTTTGAAGATGAATACTATGTAATGATTTCCATTTAAGCGGTGTATTATATTGTGTTTTTGTGGTCTCTTGATGAATTCTATGAAGAATACGAAGAGCATAATTGATTTTGTTCAAGTTAAATCCGTGGGAGAGTAAGCTACATGAAGATTTGAGAAGATTGGTGTTGTTTTCCTTGTTGTGGTCACATAAAATATGAAGAACATACTTGTTGATGATACAAGTTATATTTTCTTGTAGTAGATTCTTTGTTTTCTTGGTATCTCTTTTGGAGCTCCATTAAGAACCAATGTACATAGATGAAACGAAAGCATCATCACCAAGCATTGCATCAATAGTTGTTAAGGCATTTGCAATGCTTCTCACTTTTAAAACATACTCATTTACATATATCTTTCCTTTCTTCAGAGTATCCAACTCTTGCTTGAGTTGAATCTTTTGTGCCTTTGTATTTACTAAAAATATGTTCTCAAAAATCATTCAAGTTGCATGTGAAGTTTTTGAATTATTGATATGCCTTAGCATAGTATTATCAATGACTGCAAATAGGCAATACATCACCTTTTTTTCTTTTACATTCTATTCTTTCTACACCTTTAATTCATTTGCAGTTGCAAGATTACTTAGCTATGGCTCATTTTCTTCACCTGAAATGAGCTTGTAAATGCTTTTTCCAATAACAAAGTTTGTCACTTCCGTGATAGATAATTGTTCTTTTTTAGCTTATCAATGATGGGATTTCCATTATTCTCTATCATTTTCAAAAAATTAATACAAAATAGCAAGCAAATCTTCTGTAACCTTTCACATCAAGTATATAGCAATACAAGAAAAAGCTTTTTTCACTAATTACTCAATTGTACATGTAATATGTAACTTGTTTGTAGACAAACCTTATGTTCGCTTCTTGACAAACACCTCAAAACTTACAAATTTAAAATTTGTAACTTGTGCATCAACATTCGGTCAGTCAAAATTGTAGTATACCCAAAAATTGTTGTCACAATCTTACAGGTCTAAAATGGGGCTCCAAATAGCCTCACATGGCCCAAAAAGTAGTGGATAAGTCCTAAACGGCTTGTATGTAGAATATTTAGTGCTCTACTTGTACACTAAATCTTAGAGCAATCTAAAAATTTTGCTTTAGCTTGCTCTTGGTGGCTCCACAAGCATTATCCAAGAGAAAGAGTGGAAGAATGTAAGAGCTTTTTACCAATTGCTTGCTTGCTTGAATCCTTGCTTATTCTCCTTCACTTCATCCTCTCTCAGTAGTGCTACTCTGATACCATATCATGAATTGCATGGTGGGGGGACTTGCTTGAGCTGATGTGCCAAACACATACCGTATACACAAGAGAAAGCTCACTCAAGAACACAAGAAGAGAGATGGAGACCAAAACATTTTCTTACTAGTTTTTTCTTCTTCTTTTACACACAATACAATGTACACGAAGTATAGATAAGATACAACATAAAGAAAAGTGGCCTACTAAGTCAAACAGTGCATAACTAACTATACTAATTGATTGTTGGCACTATAACTATATCAGCTATAGATAGGTGTAACAACCAAATATAATAAGTGATAAGTCAGTGGCCATGTGAAAATCATAGTATCCACCAATGTGTTAAGTGTAGATGTATGGGCCCATCTATGCAGGTGGTTCATCATCAATGTCTGCACATGTTGAGCTTGCCATCTCAATAGGGCTACTTATGAAAATGGTGTCAAGACCACCACTAAGTTCTTATGGGAGCAAGTTATCTCAAGATTTAGTTATTGTATTGAAGCTACGAGTGACCAAGAAACACATTGTCGATCGGATCATTGATCACTTGCTTTCTACATTTCTACTTGATTGTAGAAATTTACTCCATATTATCCTCAAGGCAATGGCCAAGCAGAGTCGATAAAAAGACATTGGTAAATGTCCTCACCAAAGGTGTCTTTGCCATTAATAGAATAGATTGAGATAATTAGCTCATGGAGACATTATGGGACTACCAAATAATATACATGATGTCCATACATCAAACTTTGTTAAAACCAATATATGGAAAAAATTCCATCATGTCTATGGAGTTTATGATTTTCAGTATATAAATGGTAGTGCAAGAGTAGTGGAAAGGTATCAAAGCTTGGGCCAATTACCCACAGAATTGGAGCACTTCAAAAAAATGTCTCTTGGCTACACATGCCTTGGTTGCAAAGAAGGCCAAGCAAAAGGTTTAGTTTGATAAACAGAAACTTTGAGAGGTATTTTACTGCTCTTCCATAAGCAAAAATGAATTTCGAATGCCTTGGATCTTAGTGTTTCTATATTATCAAATGATTAAGCAATGTGGAACTAGAAACCTTCGAGGGGGAGAGCATATGCCACTTCAATGGAAGGAGAGTGAAGCAATACTAAACCCTAGGATATTATAAATACAAGTCCCCCTCTCTAATTGAGCCTAACATTCTAATAAAAAAACTAATTCATACTTCCATGTTAGGGCTATCACAATCACCAATCTAGGACTCTGAGGATGAGCTAATAATTCCACATACATACTTTTTGAGTCAAATTGACTAGACAAGAGATCTTAATATAGACACTTTTATCAATGACAAGTTCAACTTTAACATACCATTGTACTACTTTTGGGACAAAGTTTGCCAACTAGAACTAGTGTGACACAAAGCTCAACCCTTATGGTGGTGTTCCATACACCTTGCTAGAAAAGTGAAAACTCATTACAACAATGGCAATTGAAAGCATTCCCATACTCTTTTATGTATTCCCACGAAGTAGATGTAGAGAAAGAGATTCTCTTGGGATACCCATTTAAATATTGGGTAAAATGTAATGCTAACTACATAAACAAATGTATTTACTTGACATTCCCAAGAGCTAGAGTTATCTATGCCTTGAGCTTAGGGAAACTAGTTGAAGGGAAAAAGTATTAACCTTCACACGGACAAGCTAGAAAATCTAGAAAATCTAAAGTAGAAGACAAGGCCAAGGCAAAAGTGAAACGGAAGACGGAGGTGCACCAAGAAAAATCTGGAAACACAAGAAGTGCAAAAAAGTCCTAAATCAAGGAGAGAGGTGTACAAGAAAAAGTGCAAGTCAATACTTTTGTAAAAGAGTGTAAGGCGCACCATGATTTTTTTTGTAAAAGAGCGTCGGGCTCTCACTTATGCAAATTGTAAATGGTTAGAGGCACGGATTGAGGCCATGCCAATAGGGAAGAGGAGGAGAAGGATTGGAGGAATGGGCCAAGCCTAGAACAAAAAGGGGATGATGATCCAAAGGGAATTAGGGTTAGGGTTTTGTATATAAAGTTAAAAAGTGAATGAGGAGCTCATTCTTGTGTGTGGCCAAAATTTACTCTCTTCTTCTTCTTCTTCTTCTTCTTCTTCTTCTTCTTCTTCTTCTTGAGCTTGTGCTTAAGAGAGGGAGTGTGAGAGTGAGAGAGTGAGTATGTTAGGGTGAGGGACCGTGGTTGAGAAGCTCTCCATCGTCTCTTCTCTTCTCTTCTCTTCTCTTCTCTTCTCTTCTCTTCTCTTCTCTTGCAGCAATGGAGCTTGAGGTTTAAGATCGCTTGAAGCTTGCACTTGGATCGTGAAGCTACCAAAGTTCTTGGGAGACGAGGCAACTCAATTGGGCATGGAGGTAAGCTCACTACACTCGTAGAGAGAGATAGCACGTCAGCTACGTGAGAGGTAGCCATTAGTGCTCGGCTTGAAACGCTTAAACAATAAGCAGTCTGTGGGTCTTAGTGGTTGAGCGTAAGCTTGCCTCTACATTTTGGTTCTATTTTTCTGGGACAATGGATTCAAGCCTTGAGTGCTTACATGCTCCCAATTGAGCATTGAAGTAGGGTTTTCCCCGAACCGGTGCTTGAGATAGATAGGTAGGAAGTGAGGGAGTTTTAAGAGGTATTCGATCTCCTTAGCAATTAAGTTTTTGGTTTTTTGGATTTGGAAAAGTAGATTGGAGTAGTGTAGGTGTTTGCTTTGTGATTTTGATACATTAGGATATGAAAAAACAAAGAAAAGAAAGGAAAACAAGCATTAGGGTTTTTGCTGTCATAACAAGGCAAGAGGGATTTGTTTGCAATTTGTATTTTTGAGTATTTTTGCATTGCCAAGTATATACAATCCTTCATTAGAGTCTATTCTTACATTCTGAAAGTTTGTATGACCCCTCATAACCAGAATCATTAGAATCGAGTTGATTTTCATCATCCTTAGAAACTCATCCACAGGAATCAAACACTGTTACCAGAGCCTGACTCCCAGAATCAGACTCAGACGGTCTGATTTCTAGAGTTGGACCCCACCCACAATCGCAGACCACTAGATTCGGACCACCACAATCGGACCAGTCAGACCATCTGATGTGAGGCTAATTATGTAGCATAGAGGATACACTTGACACAATTGGGTGTGAGGATAATCACAACCTTCAGCAAGAGTGACCTCATCGAACCTCAAGGAAAAGATAATGAATATTTTGACATGCCAGGCAAGCCCAGTAAACCAAAGCAAGAACTTGTTGAAAGAGTTGATATAAGCCCATGTTGAACAGAGAGAACCAATAAGCAAGGCCATGCTTGAAACAAGAAGGTTAGGAGACAATGCCAAGGATAGGCTTTGGACTTACAAATATCGTAGAAGACCACAAAAGAAGCCCAAGCCTTATAGATAAAGGTATCAATGGAGAGCCAACACAATGCCGCGATGGATATTCAAAATGTTGCTACGTACTCAAGGATATTACATAGGTAACTGATGGATTCGGGTACCAAAACCCCCGGCTAAACCTCCTCTGTCAGAGCTAAAGGCCAGATCGTATCAAAAGTAAAGAAGCGCATGAGAAAATCTAAATGAAAATCCAAGTCTCGATTCAAAAACATTGGAGTGACTAAGCCTCTCACAATTGAAATCAAGAAACCAAACATGACTATTCGAAAGGTAGATCCTCAGCCTAGCATGCTTAACAAGTGGATATTAAATGTAACCATCGAGTGTGCACAAATACTGCTAATGCCCAAGGAGCCTTTGACTTCCCACCAAGAGGATAATGAACACCATAGACACAATGTTGCTCATGATAAGGCTGATTGCTCAACAAAGCAAATGGTAGAATCGTCTAACAACCACGAGAAAATCTTCTACTCAATCCCATTCTCTATCTCCATCTAAGCTTCCAAATGTCCAAGATGTGAAACATGACGCCACCCCTAATTCTCAGCCTAAGGATATGCCTACGCAATCCACCATGACTAGCTGCCCGATCTGCACAAGTAAATGCACAAAGGGAAACAAACGACATGACCACTTCTAATCTACCCAAGGACTTGACACCGCAGTCTACCAACAATAGCCAATCCATTGAACTAGCCGCTACTACTTCCAATCAGGAATCACTATAGTCACAACCTTTGGCAGTGATGACGCCCCTTGCGGAGCATGTCCTTAGCAATTCACTTGCGGAAGAGATATTACAACTAACACCCTTGACACCTCCAACACTTTCAAAGCACCTAAAGCCTAGGCTTGAGGAGAAATCTCTTGAAGATTTGGCCAAACAGATAGCACATCTGACTAATGAACCAGAGATGAAGTGCATGATGAAGCTTGATCTCAAAATCTAATAGCCATCACACGTACGTACGTCCATGTGGACATCGAAAGGCCAACACCAAAGTACCCAAATCTCATAGCCAAATGCCTAGCTTGTGATGAGCAACAACATGTTTGTTGCCACTATGTAGCTGTCGCTAAAGAAGTCATAAAGGACATTCAAAAAGCCACAGCTAGAGAATTTCGTCTGATACAAGTGTCCAATCGGACGAGGTGGTGTGTCCGATTTCTTCTGATCCAATTCTCAAAATCGAACGAAAGTGGGTTGTCCAATCGGGCAAGTTAGATTTTTATGTCTAATTTTCATGCGTCCAATTCTAGATGGTCTGATTCTATGTGTTTGATCAAAAAATGTCTTTGGTTCAAGTGTCCGATTCCATGGAATCAGACATCCAATTCTAGGAATCGAACACTGGGAAGAGCGTCCAATTCCATTGATTGAAACATGTATCAACTACGATTTGCTAAAAATCTCCACTCTAAAGCCACCATCACCTACAAGACCTTTCAAAAATCAAGCAAGGGCATAGGCGAAGGGTATTCTGTACCTAAATCTCGCAGAAAACTCCTACACACTCTGATTGATCCAACATGGACTCATGACATACAAGCTCTCTCTCTCTCTCACAAAGCCAAGACTGCAAATGAGGCTTTCCCTAGCCACTCAGGACCTTAAACCCTTACAGAGCACAACCTTAGCCTTCCCGATCACTCCCCTTGCAACTCCGGCACATCTGAGCCCTCCTTTTTCCCATTTTTTCCTTATTTATGCCCTATTCAAGCCTATTTTACAACAACGAACCCTAAACTTTCCACTTTGATTTCTCCATCCTATCCTACTCTAAATGCAACAAAAATCAAATGAAAAGTACTGAAATGATATCTCCTACTCAAGTAATCATCAAAAACCAAATATACTTATAGCACAGATTAAAAACCCAAAACCTCTTATCTATCTCAAGCTCTGATTTGAGGATGAAGCCCTTACTTCGTCGCTCAATTTAAGCACTCAAGCTTGAATCCATTGGTCCCAATCACGAAACCAAAATGTAGAGGCGAGCTTACGCTCAACTACTAAGACCCATGGACCGCTTACTCCTTCAATTGTTTCAAGCGAGCACTAATGGCTACCTCTCACATTGCCGACATGCTATCGCTCTCTACGAGTGTAGTGAGCTTATCTTAATGCCCGATCGAGTTGCTTCCTCTCTCAAGCACTTTGATAGCATCACGATTCATGATGCAAGCTGAAGCATCCTCAAGCCTCTTCCTCCAAGCTCCATCCTCCATGGCCATGCGTGAGACGAGAGAAGAAAAGAAAAGAAAAAGACAGGAGATGGTGGAGAGCTTCACCTCCAAGACCCCTCACCCTCACACACACTCCCTCACTCACTCACACTCTCTCCCTCAAGCACTCGCAAGTAAGCAAGCAAGAGAAGAGAATGAGAAAAGAAGAAGAGTCTACTTTGCCACACACCAAAGAATGAGCTCTCATTTACTTTTTGAACTATATATACAAAATCCTAGATCCCTTTTGGACAGTCATCCTCTTATCCCCATTTTTACATGTCCGACCATTGTAGCAAGGTCCTTTTTCCCATTTCCTTCTACTTGGCCTATTTCTTTGTCTACCCTTTTACAATTTGCATAGGAAGAAGCCTAGTGCTCCTTTTCAAAAATTATGGGGAGCCTTCCACTTAAAAATGTACTTTTTCCTTTAGCTTGATTTTAGAGGCCATCCTCGTGCCTTTCCTTGTTCTTCATCTTGCTTCTTCCATTGCCTCCGTATTTTACTTCTTTTTCTTCCGTCTCGAGCCAGGGTTAACAAATAGCCATACTAACCTCTTTCTTCTTTAGTCTCTTTTGCTACCAATTTAGAGTAGTCCTTAATGACATGATCTTTTAATCTTCCAATATCTACAATATATTTTAATCTTTTTTTTCTTATTATTCTTATATGCTTCCTTCTCTGAACAACATTTGCAAGTCTCTCCTAATTTGGAAGAAGATAGACTTGTATCTGGAACACACATAATGGATATTTTTACCTAGATTATTTTTCTTATATAGCAAAACAAAAACCAACTCATCAAAGGACAACATTCATATCAAGGTAATTTTCAAAGCATATGCATAATTCTATGTTGTAGAATATATGGCAATAGTTTAAGTGTGTGCTTTAATAAGTGAGGCAAATTATTTCCTAAACCTAATAAATCTTATAGTTGATTGGGTTAATAATTTTGATAACACACACAAAGAACCTTAAAATTCTTTTTTTAAACTTGAAATAGTCAAATTTCATCAATAAAAACATAGCAAATTTATACGATGAGATATAGCTCAACCATGTTAATGGAAGAAAAACAATATGCTTAAGGTGAAGTGAATCATGAAATACACAATCATCAAAGACCAACTATTTTTGAAGGAAGAATCCATAAATTGACTAACTAGATTGCAATATTAGCTAATATTGTCTATAGAGACCACAATCATCTATCTTTATCCCAATTTGATTTCTTACTTTGAGGTACTATTATAGTGAGCACTACATTATTCCTTACCTTCTCATCTAGAGTTATATTTATGTTAAAATGTAATATAATCTTCTCTTGAATTGTAAGAAAGTTTCCAATATCTAATTAATAAAATTACTTTATAAAAACCTTAAATATAAGACAATGTGGCTAATATCTCCACATCTATCCTAAAACTTACCTTGTGACAACGTGTGAGGCAAAGCTTGAGTTGTGTCAAATGGAGAGTGGCTTTTCTAAAGACCCTAAAATAATCCAAAAATATATATCATAAAATCAACCACATAAGACCTAAAAATCTCCTAAATGTCTCTCTAAAAAGAGAAGCTGAAGCATTCTTGAGACCGAACCACATCACTATACAAACATATACTCCCCACATCATAATGAAGGTTATTTTAGATTGATCTTTTAGAGCAAGGAAAACTTGGTTGCATCCATTGAAACCACATCACTATACAGGCATATACTCCCCATATCATAATGAAGGTTGTTTTAGATTGATCTTTTAGAGCAAGCAAAACTTATTTGCATCCATTGAAACCATCAAGAAAGGAGTACATCTTGTGACTAGCCACTTCATCCAATATAGTATCCAGATAGAGATGGGGAAGGGATCTAGGATTATGGCTGCATTAAGCTTTTTATAGTCCACACATATTTGCAGCTTCTTGTTCCTTTTCAAAACTATGACAATCATGGAAATCCAATCCGCTCAATCTACTAGAGTGATGAATCCAACTCGCAATAGTCTATCTAGCTCCTCTTTAATCTTTTGGCCATATAGGATTCATCCTAAAGCATTGCATTTGACGAATCGAAACAATATTCCTTTTCAGAGGAATCTAGTGCTAATACAAGTGAGGATCCATCCCTTTCATCTCAAAGTATTCCTAGGCAAAAACATCTTTGAACTCAGTTAGCAAACTGATGAGTTGTTGACGAAAGTCTGTGACTACAATTGGACATTAATCTTGAATGGTTTTGGTCTTTCTCGAACTAAGATATACTATGTCTAATTCATCTCTCTTTACCCTTGTGACCTGCATTTGCATCTCAAAGTCGCACTCTTGCTTTAGGATTTCTCTAATGTCACTGCATTAGTAATTTGATCAGCATCCATGTTATCTTTTTCATAGTCGAGATTCTAAGTTCCAAGGACTATCTGGACTGTTGTCCTTTTCCTACTCCTATACAACTTGGAACTGCAAACTTTGTAGTTGCATGTCTTGTTCACTGATCTATAGAATATTAATGAGACATCCAAACTATAAATCAATGTTAGCCTTCAAGAACTCCTCTTCTTCATCATCACTTAAGTCCTCCATCATATTGATTGTTTCAAAAACAACAAATCTATAGTGCAGGGTAGGTGGGGTAACTTTGGTCAAGAAGATGATTACTTTATGTTGATTCCTATGGATTGTAAGTTTGTCCTTATCCCAATTATAACTAGCTCTTGCTTAACATAGCCAACATATTCCCAATAGTAAGCAATAACCTTCACTAGCATGCTCCATGTTCAACACAACTAAGGAAACCAAAAATTGAATCATGACAATTTTTATAAGTACAGAGTGGATAATATCCAGAGATCTTACCCATTACTAATTGGCCATCCTTACGAGGAAGAAGAGGGAGCTGGTTCCCAATCCATCAATCCTAATTGTTGGCAAGTGTCCAATAATGTGATGATATTGACATGTGATCCATCTCTCCTTTCACCGAGCAAGAATAACTAGAATGGTCAGATCAAACAAGGAGCTTATTGGCACAAGCTCTTACTAGATCATTTGAACTACTGCCTTTGGACCATATGCCATCATAGCCTCTACTTATAATGTTGGTAATATAGGGTGCTCTAACGAAATCATCTTTAGGATATGGTCCTTGAAAGTCCGGACAAGATCTAAGAGATCACCTAGTTGCACAGTAATATTACTCAACATTTCTCTAATTGCATACACAATTAAGCAATGTGGACCTCTTTTTTCATTGATATAGAGATACAATCATATTCCAACCATATATAGATATATTATATAAACAAGTATGTGGAATCGTAGTATGTTTAACAAATAATGCAATCAAGCAATAAGCCTTGCATCTATACTATCCCAATGAATCTACAAAATACTAGATAATAGTAACACATTAGTATTGCCTACAAAAGAAATAGAACCTGCAACATTCTATAAAAAAAACATGTTTTTATTACACTTTGAGCTTCCAAAGCTATACCAAGACATATTTCAATTTCATGAACCAATTGTCTAGAGTACTTTTACGACTATACATATCATAGTATATAAGCCCATATGATAGTTGGTTCCATTTAACTTATCCTCAAATAATAATATAACAAAATATGTTGTTGCTAACCATAGCCATTGACTATACTTAATAGATACATTACCTGTATAAAGAAAAATATATACAAAACTAATCCTTCTTCCTCTTATTCTTCTTCTTCCTTCTTCCCCCTTCGCCTGATTTCACTTCTTCTTCTCCTACTATTGATTCTTTCTTTCTTTCTTCCTTCCACCTCCTTTTTCTTCTCCTCCTCCTCCCTCTTCTTTTTCTTTTTCTTCTCCTCCATCTTTTTCTTGCTTCTCTTTTTCTTCTTCTTTTCCTTCTTTCCTCCTCCCCCCCCTTCTTTTTCTTTCTCCTCTTTTAATGCCTTACATTATCTTGGTTGGAGCTTGGTGGATACATGAAAGCTTGAACATGTATGTATGTGGATGCAAAGAAGTATAGTCAATGGCCATGGTCATGTCTTAACACTAGTCTTGTAATTTGGTACAAAAGTAACTATAACCTGCTTTAGTGGCACATGTCCTATTTCACTATATTTGAAATGACATGTACATATAATACCGATATTGAATGGAACTTTTTCAACATTGTAAGATAGTAGAGTAAAATATTTTAAACAAGTTTCAAGTAAAAATTCATTTCCTACAAAAAGTGGATTCTCAAAAGTGCATGAAAATTAATCAAAACAACACTCAACAACGTTATTTAAAGCTCTTCATAAAAAGTTGACAATTTTTATGTAATTACAAATCTCTTAATTGAAATACATACTATATATATCAAAATATTTATCATTAAATTTTTAGCCTGATTAAAAAAATTAAAAGATGATTTTGATTAGAAACACTAAAAAAAATATTTTTTGCAAAAATGGTCTTAAAGATGACCATAAAAATATACACTTCCTAGCTTGTTTTAATTCTTTCTATTTTCTTTCAACTATTATCTCATATTGATCACATTTCCCTAAAATGGTTTCTTCTTGATCTCTCTCATTGATGAGAAATGAAATTTTTTGTAGAGGATCCAAATTGCCATAAAAGTGGCTTTTTTGCTACAAGACTAGTGCTAAGCATAAACAATATTAAATAGATTAACAATCTACATCATGAACTTGGAAAAATCTACAAGCTAATAGTCTAGGACAAAGAAAACCTTCCAAAAAGATATCAAAGTTTATTTACCCAATCAACTAAGAGTAGATTAAGTAGTGTTAGCAATTATTATTTGTGCATGTCTAGCTGCCCATTTTTGTAGTTTTTGTATATCAAGCTATGGTTATGAAGTACACCTCATAAGTGTGTTGTATGTAGGGGACGCAACATGTATAAGAATGCATCCCCATTATAACAAGAAGAATAGATCTTAACAAAAAATGTATAAGCATTGTTAAGAAACACCCAACACCACTTTTCAATGTTGCTAAAACAATGAAAAATGATGTCATTTACACATTGGTCTTTGCAATGTTTACAAATAGACTCGAGATTTAAATATTTGGTAAGACCTACACTTTCTTTTTACTTCTACAATCTCTCTCTCTCTCTCTCTCTCTCTCTCTCTCTCTCTCTCTCTCTCTCTCTCTCTCTCTCTCTCTCTCTCTCTCTCTCTCTCTCTCTCTCTCTCTCTCTCTCTCTCTCTCTCTCTCTCTCTCTCTCTCTCTCTCTCTCTCTCTCTCTCTCTCTCTCTCTCTCTCTCTCTCTCTCTCTCTCTCTCTCAATCTACATGATTACTCATATCTTCATCTTCAAACAATTCCCAAATGTTCTTTTTCATCATATGGTATATAGTCTTCATGCATGAAATCTATCTCAATTAAACTTAGCTATATTATCAGAGAGAGTCTCTATCATTTTGGGATAAGAGATTCTTGAAAAATTTTGACTTGAAATATCGAAAGGCATTATCTATCCATTTTACAAGATTTAAGGAAGATTGAAACTAGGTAGTCCATCGCTATGTAAAACAACTTATAAATACACGTGAGACATCAACAACATTATCAAAACTTGAAATGAGTTAAACTAAGCTTCATGATAGGCTTCATGTATGTAAGCCATCCCAAATAAAAAAACTTAGCTGCATTATCCAAGAGATTCTATCATTATAGTTTAGCTACATTATACAAGAGCATATCTTCTTATTTTTTAAAGTTCTTACCAAATCTTGTTTTGAAATATCAAAGGGCAATGTGTACCCTTTTCACAAGATTTGAGGATTTAAACTAGGAGTCTATCACTATCTAACACAACTCATAAATACACACAAACTATGAGCAACATTATCAATACTTGAACTAAGTTAAAGTGAGTTTTGAAACTTCAAGGCACTTTGAAAATCTAGGCTATTATAACTTGAAGAGGATGAATGCGGATGTGGAACTTAAGATAGTATTGGTACTAGAGAATGATTGCAAGTCATAAAAGAGAGTATAGAGGGGGAGAAATGTGACAGTTTGAGCTCAAGAAATAAAGTAAAAGCTACAATTCATTGGCTCAATTCCCACAAATTCATCACAATTGTGAGCCTTTGAAGCTAGTTATCAAGCTAATCTAGATTATACAAATCCTGAATAAAGAGAAAGCTACAAAATTTTGGCTCAACGAAACGAAGACAAATTGATATGTCACTTAACCATATGGTGGTGCATGTAACTAGTTGAAACAAAGACTATCATCCTCAAGCCCATAACTCTCCAATAATTTAGTTTCTTTTAAAGAAATTTGCATATAGGGACTTATATTTCCTGGACTACTTCAACTTGGGGCTCATGAAATCCCTAATCATCTTCCTTGAAGTCATCACAAATGTGAGATGTTGAAGCTATTTTATCAACTTGTCTAGATTAAAGACATTTTGAATATCAAAGGTATCTATTGAGTACAAGTCTTACTTTTGGTGGCTCAATACCCTCTTCTTTAAAAATGGCAAGTCTCCTCAATTGAATCCAAGCATGGCATGGCAACCATGAACTAGTGATACATGCAAGCAAGTGTTTCACATGCCATTTGAAACTATTATGAATGTATAAGCCATGCCTATGTATTCCAAAAAGAAATTTTCTTTAAAAATGGTGTTCAATATGATACTCCTAACTACAATAAGTACATATACAAATTGTTACAATTGGAGTGTATTGGAGTGGCATGACCACTCCATAGATGTCCCAAAGGAGATACATTGCTAGTCAATAATACATTAGACGAGTAAATAGCATCACAAAGTGACTTCTAGATATCAGAGACAATTTGGTTATGAGGAAACAAAAGGGCTACTCCACTCTTCATTACCAATCAATGCTCTAGATCCATACATATTGTATTTCCAACCAAAGTCAGTTTCAACTAAAATACCTTGAGGTAAAGATGTAACAAGAGATAAATCTATTAAGCCACTCTCTTCCATTCACTTCGCATCCATGGTGGATAAATTTGAGACTTCACCAAATATAAATGTGAAAGTTCACAGTTTACCATTCTTTCTCTATGTGTCAATATCTATTCAATAACCAAGATTTAAACTTCCTCAAACTTGTGTTCAATCCAAACATACCCTCTAACATATCTCCATGAAAAGCTTGAAGAACACTCACATGGGTATGCATTATGAATCTTCTAGTGCTACAATAGCTTCAACCTAGTTTGTTATCACCCAAAAAGGCCATAGCACATCTCCATGCTTAAACTTAAGGAATGAACATTCTTTTTCTTTCATCTTTTTAAGTCTTTCCTTTTCAAAGCACAAGAGAAATGAATCACAGTATGTAAGCTCAAAACCCCTACGGTGACAACCTACTCCTCTCTTATGTGTCTTATGACATTTGAAGAGTCTACTTGACTTTCTTGTATACTTCATCCATATTCTCAACCGACTTAGCTACCTTAAAGATTTTTATCATTTGTGTGCAAAATAGGTAGAACCTTCTTACAACAACTATCTGAAAGAGTCTTACTAATGAAACTATGAATGGTGTTATTTGTAGGCAGACTCCACTAATGGAAGAAACCGTTGTCACATGGACTTATGCTTTTAACAATAGTACTTTAATAGATATAGTCAAGCTTGACAAGCAATCACATTTCACACTTGGGCAACATATATTCATGGCTAGGTAGCCCTTTTGTAGATAATAGGTCACACAACAATAGGTTGGCCAATTTGGCAATGACACTTATTAGGTACAATACAATATGATACTAATTGGTAGTATCTTAAGATTTTATAAGGTACAGTGCGATATTAGTACCCAAAAAAAATAGCTTCCTTATTTTGAGCAATACATGTTAGAATTTGCTAATTCTATAGATAGTACCCAATATTTTAGTTAGTTGGTTTGTAGTGTGAACTACATTAATAAGTTGTGTCGCCAAATCTAGAGTTAGTTCTAGAGTAAAATTAACTCTAGTTAAGTTAGGGATAGGTCTAACTTACTTAAGACCTATTGTACTTTCATTAAATCATTTTTTAGCACTTGCATTGTTTGAGTGCGGAATTGTTGTCCACTTTTGCTTATTATCTTGTACTTACACTCTCTCTTCCTCTATTCCCAGCATTTGGTATCAAAGCAACTTCTATGCACAAATTCTGTATAGCCACCATGAACCAATGCCGCTCCGCCAAGGTTGTACTATAGCCAACCAATGTTCAACTCAAGGAAGAGAAGAAGTTGATTTAGAGGAGATATCGCCGTTGTTTTCAGCCTACATGCAATCTCATACACAATCTTGTATACAACTGTACACACATAACCTGTCTCAATCCTATTCATAATATTCTCAACCTTGGCCATCCTCACTCACCATTTTCTCAACCCTATCTACCATTTTTTGCATATCTAAGAAAAAAATGCCAAAACCCTAATTTTTCAAATTTGAGTGTTTTCAAAAATTTATATAATTTCTTGTATATCTTGCTTGTCTCGTACCTAATTTCAAAGAAATTTTCAATTTCTCACACTTTATGCTAAGAAATTTACGAATTTTCAATCGACTTTTCCAATTTCTCAAAATTTCTACGAGAAAATTTGAAACTTTTGTTCAATTTGAGTTCTCTCGTGTAAATCTCCACTAAAATTGTCAACATTGTGCAATTTGTTCAACATTATAAGAAGCTAAGAAGATGTTTTCTAGTAAGAGATCATTAGTAAAACCTTATCACACTGACATAGGTATAAAAGGTGTAAAACATGGAATTTCTGTTACTTTTTGACAATAATACAATTACTATCTCTCATCTCACCTCCTTACTCACAAGTTCCATGGCTTCTCTCTCTTCTTTCCTATCTTTCTAGTCTCTCTCCTCGTCACACATTCTCTCTCTTCTTTTTTCTCTTTTGCTCTTCTCTCTCACCTCTTAATCCTCTTCTTGACAAGTGGTATCAAAGCATAAGCTTTTTATCTATTTTATTTTCTCATTTTCGGACATATTTTCTCTATTTTTCCACCATAAATCTTGGACAACAGATACAAGAGCGACATGGCAAGTACTTACAAGCATTCTACTTGGAGCAAACGCTAATCTTGGGAATCTAATAAAGATCTTGGAGAGATTTAACCAAGCTATGGCTAAAATAGCAAGTCATGGGCCAATTTTTGCCTATTTTGAAGAGCATTTTGGAGAATTATGGCTAATCCGAATTAGAGGAGCAGTAAGTCTTGGTTACTTTTCAAAGAGAGGGTTCTATTTCCCCTTTTTGCAAGCTTACTTGTAGGTTTCATGGAGTTTCCAACCAAAATCTCCTCCTGCTTCACAAATTATGGCTTGAGGGCATTTACCACTTGAATCTTCTTCTAATCTTCATTCTCTACATGTTGAATGCCATCATTGATCCAAGTTGAGCAGGAAGAAGTCACAAACAGACCCAAAATTTGCATTGCAAATTTCAAACTAATTCAAGCCTGGTTGTTGATGCTGATAGTTATATCTTGCTTATAGTACTTCTCAACTGATCTTTGGCAAGTAAAAGCTTCAACAAATTGTAAAGATTGGTGGCATTTTCTTCTCCTTCAACTTTTGCAAACCCTAACCATGGCAACCACAAATTTTTTTTCATTTCTTCAAGATTCTTCATCATTTCAATCAGGATTCATCACTATATTTAAAAAAATTAATAAATTGTAAGAATTGAGCAAGATTGGTTAAGATTCAATCTTAAGAGCTTCTATGGAGTCAAGATTTGGATCAAAACAAATTTAAGGCTTCAATCTCAAGCTAGTAAGGCTTCTAGATTACTTCCAAGTATTCAAGGAGCAAGGATTAAAGATTATTTCATCATCATTGAGCAACCGAAAGCCTTTTCAAGTATCGAGGAGTATTCAAGTCTTGATCAAGCTATCCAAAAGATATTCTCAATTATTTCTTGATCTCTCTCATCTATCCATTTGGTCGGTTTTATCCATTTGATTGAAAGATTAAAGAATTGAGAAATTACATTAACTTCAGTTCCTTCAATGATGAAATCATCCCATCCATTGATTGTATTGCTCTCTTGAATCAAAACATAGAATTAGAAGCCTAGTTTAGCATCAAGGCATTGCATTAAACTTTTATTCAAGAGTGAATTGTTGATTGGATCCATTACTCTAATCCAATGTTTTGCTAATATTTGATTAATCTTTTATAAAGAGTAAGTCAAGTAGTGCATCATTGCATGGTAAGACCCTCTCTCTAGTCATTTTGTTAACAACTCCATTCTATTGTTTCACGTGGAATCATCTGAATCGATATTTCAAGTTATGCTAATCATGCTGAATGATTAGAATAGCATATCTCTGCTATATTGAGATTCCTACCGAGGAAAAAGATGGATGCCAAGGGAGATAGTGGAATAGTAGAGAGGTAACCCTTCTCCATTATTAAAGATCCTGAAGGGGTGCAACCAACCAACCTAGGGGAAACTTTTCCGACCTCGTAGTGATTGGGAGCCCTTGTAGGAAACATGTCATGTCATTTTATCCCTCACATACGTATCGTATATGGAGGATTGAAGATTCAAGCCACTTGAAAATCAAAACAAGGTAAAACAAGGCCATTACATGACACTATAGGAAATAGACAAGTTATTACAAATACCATTCTCATCATTGGGATATAGATGCACTTACTATAGGTTGCCCACAGGTCCTCTCCAGCTCCCCAAAGGGTTTGGTAGTATTTAGGTATACCAATTTTGGTTCCACATGTGAAAACAAGGCACTTACAAATTGAGACAAGATGTAAAACTAGATAGTTCAGTCATAGAGATTGAAATATAGAATTTTCTATTTTAAATCTATTATAATGTGCTAGTGCTCATCTCAAAGATGGCATCATTGGCTTCAATTTGAAACAAAAATTTTGACCAATCTGAGTTTCCTAGCTCAAGTTATAGCCAATTTACTGACATGGATCTTATAAGATTGCACTATCATGATAGGTCACAAAGAAAAGAATAAGGTACAAGATGAATATACCCAACAAATCAGAGATTTATTACTAAAAAACACACCCCAAGAGAACCTTGAAGAGCCTCAATTGCAAAAACTTAACACTCTTAACTATACTATGTGTGAACATGAAAATAGACATGCTCATAGGCATGCAGAGCTTTTATCAAGTGTTAAGCAAATGATCTTGCCTAGCCATTAAACAAAGTATTCTATTGAAAATTTTGTGGATTCCACAACCCAAACAAAGGCTTCAATCGACAAATTAATAGAGACCAATGCACAAATTATAGCTCCATTTTCTCAATGAATACAAATGTAAATGGGTACCAAGGATGCTATGAAAAAAGCACAATCAAATAGTGAGCCATCAGTTCCACTTCAGCCACCCAATTTAATATTCAAAGTCAAGGTATATTGAATGAAGGGGCATTCCCAAATAGTCAATATGAAGTGAGAGAAGCTTCACAAAAGAATTGAGGTTATTTGGATATCATAAATGGTGTTAATCCACATGTTCATGGGCTGAATCCTCAAGTTTCTATGGGTCCTTTATCAGCAGCAAGGTCCCAAACTAATTCTCTGTCACCTTATGAAAGAGCATCGTCACATTTTGGAAGTCCAATTCCTACGAATCATAATCAACATATTTTGAGACAAAAACCTTTTCATATGAGAGAGTTGAAAGATAAAATAATTTCAGCAAAGTACAATGGATTGTCATCTTCACCATCCGACCTAGAGGAATGGATTTCAAAGTTCGAGTCTTATTTTAACATATTCCCTAGGACCGATGACACGAAGATCGACTTTGCTTCATTACATTTGAAAAGATTTATGCATACTTGATAGAGGTACATTAAGAAAGAGAACATACTAATGGAGAATTGGGATGCATTTAAGACACTTATGGCTGAGGTCTTTGTTTCCCCTCTTGAAAAAGAAAAATTGGTACAAAGATGGTACATATTAGAGCAAAGAGGTCCAAGTGTGCAAGAGTATGAAAACCAATTTTCCAATCTTACTATATATATAGAGTATAAGTGATGAAGCCAAACTCCACAAGTATATGTATGGTCTAGAACCTTCATTATGAGCTATTGTTATGGTGCAAAACCCCACTATCCTCTTCAATGCCATTCAGCTTGTGAAAATATATGAAAGAAAGTATAGAAGATAATCTACATTTTAACCTACTTTTAGACAACCATGGACTATTTTAAAACAAGGGCAAGTTGACAATGTTTATAGCAACAATCATGCATGGAGTGGAAACTCTAGAGTGCCAACTTATCCATCATTTAATGCTTCAAGGCCTCAAGGTAATTTTAGGACAACAAACAAACCAAGAGTGGATTAAAAATAAGAGGACAAAAAAGCTAGAAATATTTCAGTCAATGGTACTCCAAAGTCTATCCTTATAAACCTATACAAAGAAAGGAAGAAAAAAGACTTGTGTTTCAAATGTGATGAGAAGTATACAGCCGACCATGCAACTGTACATATAAGAATGAGAAATCCGAGGTTCATATCACGCTAGTTTTTAAAGATTTAGAAGATAATAATGATTAGAAAAATATACTTATGGCTCCACTTAAAATGAGGATATTGAGGAGGATGTTGGGCAAGAACAGTTCTATGATCCTGTTGACACTTTTCCTTTTGACCCTAGTGATAGAATTCCTTTTGCTTCAGGAGGAATCCATTATGAGATGCATGCTACCATTGTTTGTTCAATCTCAATGGATGCTTGGATAGGTTCTAAGAGCCCTAATATACTTCGTATGAAGGATATCATTCATAGGAAGGATATATTTATCCCAATAGACAATGACAGTATGCACAGTTTTGTGAATAAGTCGATTGTAGACAAATTACATTGTTTTCCCACTGATTTACATCATCCCATAAAGTTCAAGTGGCTAATAGTGAAGAGGAGACCAGCACGCAAATATCTCCATAGGTTTCCATACAACTAGCTGAAAATTATTATGCAAAGATGAACATGATTACTTTGAAAATGGAACCCACAAATATTGTACTTAGGTGTGATTGGCTAATGACCCTATGAAAGATTATATAGATTTCTTACAGCTATATATGGAGTTCAGCATTCATGGGCAACATATCCATCTATAAGGAATCCCTAGTAAATCTATTTTATAGCTTATTGTGATAAAGCAACTCAATGAGTATAAGCACTCTCAATTTTTTATTTTACACATAAACAAAGAGAGTAAATATAAATCCAAGATGTTAAGTGAGCATCTAGCTTTGAAAGCTCTACTTGAGAAATACATGGATTTGTTTAAAGTACCTACTTCATTACCTTTCAAGAGAACAGTGGATCACCCTATAGATTTGGAGCCACATTCAACGTTAATCAATAAGCCACGCTACAAATTTATCTAAATGTGAGCACGAAGAAATAGCCAAGCAAATCAAGAAGCTTCTAGAGATGGGTTCATTGAGCCTAGTTCTTGACCGTATACTTATCCGATCTTGTTAGTTAAGAAGAAACATAGGTCCTTTAGGTTGTGTATTAATTACAAGGATCTAAACAAGATCGCAATGAATAACAGATACCCGATTCCCAAGGTAGATGATTTGCTTAATGAGCTCAAGGAAGCTCGATTCTTTACCAAAATTGACTTGAGATCAAGATCTCATATGCAAGAGGGTTATGAAGCTAAAATAGCCTTTGGGCCTAATCATGGGTTATACTATTTCTTGGTGATACTATTTGGACTTATTAATGCTCCAACTACCTTCCAGAGTCTGATGAATCAGATCTTACAACCTTTCCTCTTTCAATTTGTTCTTGTTTTCTTCGATGACATATTGATTTACAGCAAGACACTACAAGATCATTTACTACATAAGAGGAAGGTTTTTTATGTATTGAGATATCACAAACTCTTTGCTAAGGAGAATTAGTATTCTTTTATGTAAAGAGACATGGAGTACATAGGTTATATTATTAGTGAGAAAGATACAAGTTTATCTTAAGAATGTGCATATGTCAAAGATTGGCCAATACCTGCCACCACTACTTCACTTGAGAGAATTTCTTGGTCTATCATCATTCTATAGCAAGTTCATTAAGTATTATGCAATTGTAGTAGTTCCTTTGACTAACAAGTTGAAGAATGAGGCATTCTTTTCGGATGCACTTGCAAATTCCAGTTTCAATCAATTAAAGAAACTTCTTACTTCTACTCCTATTTTGGTATGTCCAAATTTCTCTGAAGAGTTTACCATACAATGTGGTGTCAATAGCCATGGCATAAGGATTGTATTACTACGGAAGCATGGAGTTATTGCCTTTGAGAATCATAAGCTTACAAATAAGGAGATGGCAATTAATGTCTATGACCAAAAGATGGCTATTCTTCATGGATAAAGAAGTGTCACTATTATTTGTATAGCAACCAATTTAGAATTCAGAGTGATCACAAGGTTCTAAAGTACTTCCTTACTGAGTCAAATCTCACTCCTAAGCAACGTAGATAGATAGCTATCGTACAAATTTATGACTTTGATATCACACATACAAGGGATAAGAACAATGTGGTAGCTAGTTCTCTTTTCAAAACGTGGACATATAAGGTTTCAGATATAGCCTATGACTGAGGAGCCACACTGTGATTAGATTAAGAAGTTAAAGGAGACCTATGTTTTGAATGATAAGCTCAATCATGTATTTGAAAAATCGCAGCAAGGTCTTAAGGAGAAAAACTCACATAAGCTTAAAAATGGTCTAATCTAGCTTAATGAAAAATTTTGTTATTCCCTCTACTTCTTTCAAGCTGAAAATTATAGAGTTACATTCTTCGCCCTGAACTAGACATTTTGGAGTGTTTAAGACCTATGATAAGATCACCAAAGAAGGATTATGAAGAGATGTAAAGGATTATATCATGCAGTGTATGCCTTGTCAGCAGACTAAATAGCACCCATAAGCACGCGGTTTCTTGCGCCCATTGCTATCCCTAAAGGCAAATGGATGCATATTACCATGGATTTCATTACTGGCTTACCTACTATCAAATAGTACTGGATGGACTCATCAAGGCATCCCATTTTATTCCTACGACACAATTTACTACTTCACAAGTAACTGGTGAGTTCATGAAGCATATCTTTAGATTACATGGATTACCGCAAGTAATTGTGCATGATAGAGATACCAAGTTCATAAGAAACTTTTGACAAGCGATATTTAGCTCCATGGGTACTAAGTTGGCTCCTTCTACAACGTATCATCCACAAACTAATGGCCAAACAAAAAGGGTAAATAAGCGGTTGAAAACTTACCTTCACCATTTTTGTCCTAATGTGCAATATATTTAGGATTCATGGTTGCATTTAACTGAGTGTGCTTAGAATGACTCCACTCATACTAGTATTGGAGTTTTACCCTTTTGAGGCTATGTATGGTTACAAGCTGCCCTTACCTAATAGTCATTTTTAGTGAGAATATCAACCCTCATGGAAAAGAAAAATTGGAACAAATGTATACTCTTCTTCAACAATGTAAGATAAATCTTGAGAAGAGCCAAGATCAAATGAAGATGTATGCTAATAAGAAGAGACAATCTTTAGAGTTTCAAGAAGGAGAGTTAGTTTTGTTAAAAGTACCCAAGTCTCATTACTCTACTTTAAAGGATGGATCCAATAATAAACTTGCTCACAAGTTTTATGGACCCTATAGGATCCTAAAGCGTATTGGAGACTTGGCAAATAGACTAAAACTATCCTCTTCTACTAAGATTTATAATGTATTTCATGTCAACAACTCCAACCCTTTTATAGTACTCAGGTGAAAACACTTGATGATTTGTCTCCTATGCATAAAGAAGATCTTATTCAGTACATCCCTAAGGAGATCATAAGACAACATAAGACGAAGCTTTACTCTCATTCTATCACTAAGTATTTGATTAAATGGAGAGGTTGCCACTTAAGAAAGTTTCTTAGAGATCAGATTCTCTACTAGATAAGTTTTCCTATCTTAGTGACCAAGGCATAATCAACATTGGTGCCAATTATGTAACAGAATGGGCCTAGACAATAGTTTGTTTTAGAATGCTTTTTATTCTATCTTAATTTTTAAAGTTTGCCACCTACATGAAGTCAAAGTACTCTTCAATAGCTACGTTTTTACAAGTGGCATGCTTCATTTTGATACTTCTATCAAAAGAGATAATAGCAGATTTTGTTCAACAGGGCATATTCTTATAACAAGATGTCTTTTCATTATAGAGCTTATTTCTTGAAGATTGAGAGCCTTCAATTTCTTTTTAAAGACATCCAGATTATGTATATGACAGAGACTTTTCTGACTATCTTCATTTTAGTCAATAAAACTCAATTGCTTCATCCATTTCTCATAATTTGTATAGCTGAAATCAAAGTAATACTCTATTTCATCCATCCTTCTCAACCCTTGTAAGTTTGTTTTTTAGCACAAAAATCTTTAGGAAATGATGGATTGTAAGAAGTTGGGAAAACATATGTTCTAGTAAGAGATCATTGATAATATCTTGTCACACTGACATAGGTATAAAAGGTGTGAGACATACTTTTTGTTACTTTTTGACAATAATACAATTAGTCTCTCATCTCACCTCCTTCATCACAACTTCCATGGCTTCTCTCTTCTTTCTTATTTTTCTCTTCTCATCACTCATTCTCTCCTCTTTTCTCTCTCTTCTATTCTCCTTTCTCTCACCTCTTAGCCCTCTTCTTGACAAACATTGGTGCAAGAAATTTGAGACTTTTCATATTTTTGGCTGATATACATCATGAGGCAAATTTCAGCTATTGGTTACTTTATTCACACACATTTCAAGGCGATATTTTTACAAAAATTAAGATTGTAAGGTACAATTTTTTTTACTTTAAGATTTTATGAAGAAATTTGAATCATTTGCTCTACATGCATTCCAAGGTAAAGAACCAATGGTATACCAACATCTAATTTCTACCACAGTTAGATTTGGTAAATTTTGAAAAAAATTAAAAAATTTGGTGAAAATCAATATTAAATTATTGAAATTTATAATTTCGTGGATATACATTACAAAACAAGTGTATTACAACAACGTACAATAGTGCATTATTATTATTATTATTATGCCTAATTGCTATTTTGAATGACATTACACACTTTGGCATTTCTTATACTCTAAGGAGTACACACACTATACTTCAACTTTGAAGTATTCGACTGCCGACGTTTGCTTATTTCTAACAACATGGCACATCAAGGCAACAATGATCAAAGCAATATCCTTGGTGTCCTCACTCAAGAGGACAAGCTTGATGGCTCCAACTGCCCATTATAGAGGTTTATGGTCCGCAACCTTTTGGTTGGTGGTGTTGCTTCTCCTTCTCCTTCCCCTTCTCCAGAGGATTAGAGAAAATGGGATTCAAAATGATACTCGAGCACTTTCATTGATAGCATTCTCAATAAAAAGGGCCATCATTCAGCACATTCAATCTTCTAAGACCTCAAAATTGGCATGGGATATACTTGAGCGTATATTTGCTACCCGCAATGAGGCCATGATCTCCTATCTTCGCAAATAATTGGCAAATTTAAATATGAATGAGGGTGATAGCATGACGGATCACCTCACTCATATACAAGATTTGCATGAGTAGCTGCTCAATGTATATGAGATTATTTAGGATGTTGAATGTAAAGCTAGGCAAAATGCACAAAATCAACAAAAGGGTGATGCTAGACAACCATCAAACAAGGCTATCCAAGACTCAAATAAGTCTAAAAAGAAGGAAAAATGACATTATTGCAAGAAGCCTAGTGACTATATCGATGAGTACCAAAAGAGATTGGCCAAGGAGAATAAGAAAAACTCCAATTTGATTGTCCAAGAGGCATTCAGCCAACAAATCAACAAATGGTGATACTTCACCCAACTTGGTAGAGGAGAATTATGCATTTCTCACATGCAATTATGATTTTTTTGTGGTTGAGTTAGTATTTAATGATGTTGAAATACAACAGACATCACTTCCAAGAAGTGTTTATTTAGTTCTTTGCATTCAGCCCTTGCTAGAAAGCGTCACATGTGCGAACAACAATTATAATGTATCTGATATTAGGATAGTTATTATTACTATTGCATATGGTTTTAATTTCATGCTTCTAGATGTATTGTTTGTGCCTAGAATTACAAAGAACTTATTGTCTATTTGTGCCTTCAATAAGTATGGCTTTCAAGTCATCTTAAAGAATTACAAATGTATTGTTAGAGGTAGAGAAATGGAATATGCACTCAAGCTGTCTGACACCTTATACAAGGGCTTATTCTTGTTAGACTGACTGACAATCTCATGATGCTTTGACAATCACTAGTCTTACACCCACTATGTAGAATGTGGAGCTTTGGTATGCTGGCTATGGACAAATTTCATGACCCTTCAGAGGTGTCATACGGCATATGCATTGCCTCTAATGGAGACTCTACACCCTCATGCATGCAAGGGATGTATTTTGGGCAAGATGCGCAAGTTTTCCTTCAAAAAGAATAGTGCAATACGTACTATCCAAAAAATGCAGCATATTTACTCTAATGTTTGTGGTCCCATGAGGACATGTTCACTTAGGGATCATCTTTACTTTGTTACATTTAATGATGACTAATCAATGTATATATGGGTGTATGGGCTCAAGGCCAAATCCGATGTATTCATGCATTTTAAACATCTAGTGGCAAAGCTCAAGGCTAAAACTAGCTTAAAAGTGTAGACATTGAAGTGAGAGATGCGTAGTGGCGATGCAATGTCCAACCATGAAAATGTCAGGTAGAGAGTAATACATGAGCAAGAGTAGAGAGTGAGAGTCAAAGAGAGAGATACACGATGTTCTTGGGTACAATCTTTTTACGTGTGTATCTCTTTAGGTTTTAGATAGATATATATGAAAGTACAAATGTGCTAAGGGTGGGTTCACACCCGTGCACATATAAAAGGCATATGGCTCTTTATTCCCAACAGACACTTCGCCTAAAGGCAATGTGCCTTAAGAGAAGAAAAGCATCAGCTAAGTCTAGGTATGTACAAAGCTGAAATACATATACCTATCCAACTCCCATCATCTGTCGGCAATGAGCAAACTGCTCTGCTGGAAGACCCTAAAAATATCTGCAATAATCATCTGTATACACTTTGACAAGCTCAATGCCCTTGCTGTCAAGTACATCTCTAATGAAGTGATCCTTCACATGTATGTGCTTCGTCTTTGCATGAAAGATGGGATTCTGTGCTAGCATGCTAGCACTCTGACTATTCACAATGGAGAACAGGTAACTCTGTAATGCCAAGCTCTCCCACCAGACGTGAAAGCCATAAAGCCTCCTTGCATGCCTCAGTGACAGCCACATACTCTACCTCTATAGTAAACAATGCAACACACTTTTGTAGCTTGGAGATCCAAGAGACTACTCCTGTGAAGGAAAACACATACCCAGAAGTGTACTTTCTACAGTCCGCATGACCAACATAGTCTACATCCGTAAAGCCAACAACAGATGCCTTCTACTTTCCAAAGCAAATGCACAAATCCTTTGTACCTTTGAAATATCTCATAATACCTTTCACTGCTTCCCAATGCTTTTTACCAGGGTTTGCCATGTATCTACTAACCACTCCCACTACAAAGGCAATCTCAGGACGTGCAGCAACCATAGCATACATCAAATTGCCAATAGCTGAAGCATATGGTATCTTGGTCATTTCCACCTTCTAATCATCAGATGTAGGGCTGTCCTTTGCATTGAGTTTCACATATGGAGGCAATGAAACCCCAATTGTTTCCCCTCCCCCCCCCCCTCCCCCTCCATATTAAAACACTACAAAACCCTGGAGATATACCCTTGCTGAGATAAATAGAGTAATCCTTTTGACCTATCTCTGAGTATTCGCATGCCATGCATGTGATTTGCATCACCAAGATCCTTCACGTCAAAGCTGTTATGAAGACTTGCTTCAATGAGTCCAAGGCATGAGTATCCCTGCCAACAATCAGCATGTCATCAACATACAGAACCAAGATAATCAAGCTGTCATCTACTGCCTTCTTGATGTACAAGCAGTGATCCACTTGACTTCTATGAAAACCTTGAGATTGCAAAAATATATCAAACTTATGATACCATTCTCTTGGTGCTTGTTTCAGCCCATAAAAACTCCTTTTGAGTTACATGCCATCTTCTCTTTCCCTTTTGCCACAAGCCCTTCAGACTGCTGCATATATGTCTTCATACAGATCACCATGTAAGAATGCAGTCTTTACATCCATGTGTATGAGTTCCTTATCTTCAGCTGCAACCAAGCCCAAAATGGTTCTCAATGTAGCCATCTTGACTACAAGAGAGAAGATCTCATCAAAGTCAATCCCATGTTCTTGCTTATACTCCTTCGCAACCAATCTTACTTTGTACTTTGGCGAGGAACCAAAAGTGACCTTCATCTTATAAACCTATTTGCATGGAAGGATTTTCTGCCCTTTAAGCAACTGCACCAAGTCTTAAGTGTCATTTTTCTCAAGAGATTCCATCTTTGACAACATGGCTTTATACCATTTCTTGTTGTCCTGTCTGTCCATTGCTTCCTTAAAGCAAGATGATTCACCACAGTCTGTCAACATGACATAATCAGCTACATTGTTTGTACCAGGAACGAATCTATCAGGCTTTCTAGTAGCCCTAGATGATCTCCTAAACCACTGATAATAGTATACTAGCTATTGAGCCTGCAAATTTCCATGTTCAACTTGTTGTCTAAGCATTTCAATCTACAAATCAGCATTAACAGCTTGCAATCCCAATTGTTCCTGCACATCCAATGGCTCATCATTATGGGCAATGGCTGACTAATCATTTCAAGCATTATTTTCTGCATTTGCAAGTTCATTTACAACATGTATTTGCTCTTGTACAACGGGCACATTTTGCTATCCAAAATGTATTTCTTCAAGGAATACAACCCTCCAGACCTCCTCAGTCTTTTTGGGGTTTTTATGCATGCGATCTTCCCAGAAGATAACATCATTGCTGCATATTATTTTCCTTTTCTCGGGATCCCATAATCTATACCCCATTTCACCCTCATCACAATATCCTAGGAAAATGTATTTAGAGTACTTTGGCTCAAGTTTGTTGTGTTTTTCTTTACGAATGTGCACAAAAGCATTATAGCCAAACACTTTCAGGTGAGCATATGAAGGTGCCTTTTCCGACCACACTTCCTGAGAGATCCCCCCTCTGCACAGAAGACCTGTTCAGTGCCCGATTAATCAAGTGAACAGCATTCATAAGAGCTTCTGTCCAAAAGCCATGGGATAATGCAACATGAGACAGCATAGTACGGATTTTATTCTGTGTGGTCTGATTCACACGCTCTCCAACTCCATTTTGGGGTGGATTATGAGGGGTAGTGAGCTCCCTCTTTATCCCTTTGCTGTCACAAAATATCTGAAAGGCCTTGGACACATATTCCCCACCATTGTCAAAGCGAAGACACGTAAGTGTCTTATCAGTCTGATTTTCAATCAATGCCAAGAATTTTTGAAACTTGTCAAGCACTTGGTCCTTGCTACGAATAGAGTAAACCTATACCTTTCGTGTAGCATCATCAACAAAGGTGACAAAGTATTTCTTTCCCCCTAAAGATAACCCTAGCATCTAACATACATCGGAATGTACTAACTCTAGAGGGAAAGATTTCAACAAAAGAGACTTTTTGTGAGACGTCTATGCATACCATAAACACAATGATCACAATGCTCAAAATCAGCATAACAAAGACAAGGCAAGTAACCCAAATGAGAAAGCACTTTCACTCCAGTTTGACTTATGTGTCCCAACCGGCCATACCACAAAGAAACACTTGGCTACTCGGTCATGGCAACAACATGGTCAAGCACGCTAGATACAAAGAGAGGATACAATGTATCACTTTCACAACCTCTAGCAATCACTCTAGATCCCTTACAGATCTTCCATTCCCCATCACCAAAGGTGGTATTAAATCCATCATCATCTAGCTGCCCTGTGCTAATCAAGATTTTCTTGAGCTGAGCTACATGTCATACATGCTGAAATTTGATAACAAAACCATGCTAAAACTGCAACTGCACACTGCCAATAACTGCAATGTCACATGCCCACATGCGTAGTTATCCCGAAGATGGAAAACACCATGTCGACCCCCTATATCGTCAGAAAATCACTCACGATGAGGGGTAACCTAAAAGTAAGCACCTAAATCTAAAATCCAAATGTGCATATCATCATTTGTATCTGCAAGTAAAGCATGTGTTCTAAAGTGTGAAGAGAAAGAGTACGTCATTCCCACTACCATTATCATAAGTGACTACATTCATCTCTTCAATTTTGACACTACTCTTCTTAGGCTGACTCTCTTTCTTCTCTTCCTTGCTATCATCTATCTTCTTGCCCTTTCCTTTCTCTTTCTTCCATTTGTAGCAATCATGTTTAAACTGACCCTTCTTGTCACAATGATGGCATTCAACATCCTTACCACGTGATTTATTGTGTCCCTTGCTATCAGATTTGCCTTTCTACTGTTATCTGCCCCTAGTGTGCAAAGCACTAAAAGACTTGCTAGATGCATTGTTTTGTCGACTCATTTCTTCCATGAGTAGAGCACTCTCCACATCAGCATACAAAAAGATCACATTAGAATTGCTCATAGCAGTCCTGAATGTATCCCAACTCTATGGCAAAGTACAAAGCAAGAACGTAGCCTTAAATTCTTCATCAATCAAGAACTTCAAGGGAACTAGCTTGCTGAAAATGGAATTAAACTCACTCAAGTGAGTAGATATTGATGTATCCTCTTTCATACGCAAATCCATAAGCTTTTTCAGCCAGTAAACTTTGCTTGCGGCACTCTTCTACGCATATCAATCCAATCAAGTCCAAATAGCATAGGCAGAATCCAAACCTTCCATGTTACAGAACAAGGCATCAGAAATCGATAGCTCGATGGTTGAGCGTGCAAGCTCATTTAACTTATCCCAATCTTCCTATTCCATATCTGCAGGCTTTGCCCCTTTGGTCTTAATTGGCCTTGCCTGCTTCTTCTACAACAGGATATTATAGCATTGCTTTTGCCAAACTGCAAAGTTATGTGCTCCTTCAAGCTTCTTAATGTGCATGAGATGAGTGCTATCACTTCTACCAGCCATGATTTTCAGTCCAAATGTGACCGAAAAATTCGGCAAATGCAGGCCCAAACTGTCATACAAGTGACTAAGGTACAAACAAGTACAAAGCAGCAATAAATAACCATGAGAATTCAGATCTGCAAATAAATTTTCAAAAGCACTAAACCTTGTGCTACAACACTCCACAACTAATTACAACTGTTCCAAGGACAAATACATCACATTATATGAGATGTCCCAAATTTTAGCTGCAATTTCTATTGTACATGCACCCACGGACACAAAATTTGACACACACAGTCAAAAGCCCCAAAATTTTTGTGCTCAAAGAATCAACCGTACATCTGCACTGTCTCTGACATGCATAGAATAGGCCAATTTTGCCAAAATAGAGCAATTTCAACAAAACCCCCAAATTTTCCATGTGCTAGATAGATGCCCAAATTGCATGGAATTAAACCCACATATACATAAAATGACCAAATGACACACAAATTCGGCCCAAACAGCAAAAGCCCCGAATTGCACGGGGTCCAATGTGCATCAATGTTGAGAAATTGGGTAAATCTCAACCCAATTATTGCATGTACATGAAAAGCCCCAAATGTGGGAGGCAAAATGTCACAAATTCCTACAAATTCTGAGACCAATATCATTGTTGTGTCATGTTCGCATCAAATCTAGACAAATCCCCAAATTTTTGGCACAAATCTGCCCAAACTTCTGAAATGTGCTTACACCATGAACGCCTGCCAAGAGTAGGTGATGGATTTGCGTGACCTGATGTGGGTTTGTTGACCCAACCGTCGGGCGTCGCACGTGCTGCAGTCTCACGCAGCACCTGTCTGACTATCCGCACCTGTCTCAAGCCGTCCGCCAATTATGCTTGCCCATCGTCACCTGCCTGTCGCCAGCCCGTGGTCACTTGCCACTCGTCATTCGTGCAGCGATTGACTACACCCGACCAGCAGCTCCCTACACGCGACCACTATGCATGCCCGCTGTGTTAGTTGTCCGACACATTGGATGCCAGGGGGTCGAACTGTCTGCTGTTGTTCGACAACACGTCAGCTAATCCCATCAGATCTCGAGAAGAGTACGAAACATGATGCTCTGATACCAGTTTGAAGTGAGCGATACGCAATGGCAATGCAATGTCCGGTGATGAAAATGTCAAGTGGAGAGCAAAACGTGAGCTAGAGTAGAGAGTGAGAGTCACAGAGAGAGATGCACAATGTTCTTGGGTGTAATCTTTTTGTGTATCTACCTCTTTAGATTTTAGATAGATATATATGAAAGTACAAATGTGCTAAGGGTGTGTTTACACCCGTGCACATATAAAAGGCACAATGGCCCTTTATTCCCAACAGACACTTTGCACAAATAGAGGGAGGGGATATAAATCTCGTGCATTTGAGACATATTTATTGGATCGTGGCATTACACATCAAGTCACTATTAGAATGACTTCTCATACCGCATAAATCTTGGGTAGAAGGGCTTCAATGTGCCAATCATGTATTGAATCGTGTACCTAGAAAGGCTTTGAAGATGATCACATCGTTCAAAGCTTGGCATGGCAAGAAATCCAAAGTTGAGTACTTTTGGGTATCTCGTTGCATAGTCTATACACACGTTCTGAAAGGTCTTCATGGGAAGCTTGATGATAAGGTTCTAAAATGCTTTTTTCTTTTGCTATAGTTTTGAAAACAAAGGCTATCGCATGTATGATCCACGCACGAAGAAAGTGTTTGTCAATAGGAATGTCATATTTGTTGGAAACACAGCATTTTTACAGGACCAATTTCCAATACCAACCATACGTAATCGAGGACGAGGGACAACTAAAAGCAAGGAATGAGGACGAGGGGTGGGACGCGGGAGGGAACGGCATACATAAATAGCATTTGAAAATGTATGCATGTGATGTGGTGGATGGATGTGTGGGCATAGTAATAGAGATGCCCATTTTGTAGCTTCACGTCCCAGTCCCATCCCCATGTTAGAGCCCCCTCTCATAGTATTCATTATTCTTATCCCCGTCCCTAATGTATGTTCTTACACATGAGAATGTTGCAGACATTTTCACCAAAGCACTTCCTCGTGAGAAGTTTGAGGCTTTTTGAAAGTCCTTAAACTTGCTACCCTTTGGTGATTGATCTCTTTGTACTTTTACCACATTGGCACTACAAGGGAGTGTTAGAATTTACCAATTATATAGGCAATGCCCAATGTTTTAGTTAGTTGGTTTGTAGTGTGAACACAACAATGGCAAAACAATCAATCTAACAAGATCAAACAAACTATCAATATGAAAAAAAAAATCATGAAGACTATCAAAGTGAATCAAGATCATCAAGACTAGTATTACGATTGCCAAGATGATGAGAATCAACAGACAGATTGATGTGATCATGAGGATTACAAGAATCATCATGAAGACAAGCTAGATCGTGATACACACCAAGGTGTAGACCATGCTCAACCTCCTTCACCACAAACTCTCCATATCCCCCAAGACCGATCCCCTAGCTTGCTATCATAGAACCCTCAATGCAAGCGCATATCTTGCCACATCTACTGGAGAAGGAAAAGATGAACAGCACCAACTATACCTTCAATCACTAAAATTTTGTTACCCATCCAAGGCCCCACCCTACAATGGGTACTCACAACAAATCCACCACTGATCATGTAGTCCTTTGGGACTCACTAAATTCTTGAGCCCAATCATTCCTATTCATGAATGCCTCTACATGTCCAACATATCCACTTCTCACAACCAAAGTTTAGACCCAATTATTATCAATTTATCAAGTATGAACATTCACAGATCCAATAACCCACAAGGTAAGACTGCAATAACTCTTATTGCAAATTCCATGGTAACATGGGACGATTTTTCAAAATGAGGACTAGAATAGAGACATGGACAAAAATCACCATCCCTTGTCACCATGAGAGAGAAAATGGGATTGGGATGGAAAGCTAGAAAATGGTTGTTCCATATTACTATGGCGAATTCTCCAACCATGGACCACATCAACAAGATGGAGATGCATCCCTCAAAAATAATGCTATTCAAAAGGCATGGTGATGACTTTACCATCGCATCCATCATCCTCTAAGTATAATGTATTCTATATTGGTCTCCCCACATCCACAATTCAAGAGGAGCTTGTCCATAGTGTTGGGAATAAAGGGCCATTGTGCCTTTAATATGTGCACAGGTGTGAACACACCCTTAGCACATTTGTACTTTCATATATATCTATCTAAAACCTAGGAGGTATACACAAAAAATTGTTCCCAAGAACATCGTGCATCTCTCTCTTTGACTCCCACTCTCTACTCTTGATCATCCACATACAAAACAAGTACGACGGGACTGCCATCCGTATCCTTTTTCATGTACAAACAATGATCTGCATAGCTGCATGTAAACCCATGAGAGAGCATAAAAGTGTTAAACTTTTTGTACCAGCGCTATGGTGCTTGCTTCAGCCCATACAAGCTGTGTTTTAGTTTACACACTAACTGCTCTTTTCTAGGAAACTACAAAGCCCTCGGGCTATTTCATGTAGTTTTCCTCATCAATGTCACCATGCAAAAAAGTTATTTTCACATCCATTTGATACAGCTCTAAATCCAATACAGCAATGACAGCAAAAAGCCATGTAGAGTGGTTTACAATAGGTGAGAAGACCTCTTGGAAGTCAATCCCTTCCTTCAGTGCATACCCTTTGGCGACCAATCTTGCCTTGTACTTGAGTTTCCCATCAATTGTCTTTACTTTGTAAACCCATTTGTTTAAATGAGGCTTTCTTCCTTTGGGCAACGACAAAAGATCCCAAGTATCATTAGCATACAGAGATTTAATCTCTTTCTGCATAGCTAGCTCCCACTTACTGCTGAATTTGCATGACTTGGCCTCTTTATATGTAAGAGGCTCACCCTCATCTATAAGCATCAAATAGTGCAAAGGATCATACCTATGTGGCTGCCTTCTTAAGCATGTAGACCTATGTACCCAATGATCTACATTTTCAAGAATTGGATCTGCATCTCGAGGTATGTTATTTTCAACATTTATTGGCTGCTGTAAACCATTTTCAGCATGTTATTCATGTTATACAATACCTTCATTTTCATTACCGGCACCCGCATTTTCATAATCAACAAGTCTATCTTGTTGTCCATGACCTCCTTGTGCTTCTATTTGCTATCCATCATCATCTGGCTCAAAAATAACCGGCTGATCATCAGTTTCAACCTATGGTACAGCATTATGAGGCTCATCATTTGAAGTAACAGGTAGCTGCAAATTCTGAAATTTGATCTTTTTCATGTCTTCATTAGAGGCTAAAGTACCTTTCAACAATTTTGCCTCATTAAACACAACATTACGACGGCAAATAATTTTATTGGACTAAGATAACCACACTCTGTAGCCAAATTCACTCTCATCACCATAGCCCATGAAAATGCCTTCAGTGGATTTTGGGTCAAGTTTGTTCCTCAGTTCATCTCTAGCATGCACAAAAACATCACAACCAAATATCTGCAAATGGTCATATGAGGCAAATTTGCCAAATCAAACCTCCTCAAGGATGCAGTTATTTAAGGACCTATTTGGAGAGCGGTTGCAAATGTGAACCGCGGTTTTAAGTGCCTCTCCCCAAAATTTATGAGGAAGATTAGCAATGGATAGCATGCACCACACTCTTTCACATAAAGTCCTATTATATCTTTCAGCCATCCCATTTGAAAAAGAGTTGTAAGGAGCTGTAAGCTTCCTCTTAATTCCATGCAAGTCACAAAAAGACTTAAACTCAATAGATGTGAACTCACCCCCATTATTAGTTCTCAAGCATTTCAGCCTTCTACATGTCTGAGTGGTCACAAATGCATGAAAAGTTTTAAAAACAGTAAACACTTCACTTTTCTTTTTCAACAGATAAACCCAAATCTTCCTGGAACAATCATCAATAAAAGAAACAAAATATGCAACACCACTTAACGATTTCACGGACATACTACATACATCAACATGCACTAAGTTCAAGACATTGGACTTGCAAGAGACACCAAAGCAAAATGAATTTTTCATTTGCTTTCCAAACTGATAGTCATTACGAAAGTCAAGTTTAGAGCTTTTTTCATCAACCCTCTTCAAAGAGGCAAGGACATCAAGTCCTTTCTGATGCATATGGCCTAATCTCTAATGCCACAACTCCAAAGGACAACCAATTTCAGCAACTGCAAGAAACTTGCCATTCAAAGCTTTACAGTGCAAACAATACAAAGTACCCTTCTTGGTTCCTTTTGTAGTCAGCATGGAACCCTTTTTCAATTTCCACAAACCACCACCAAACAATGTAGTATAACCATGCAAGTCAAGCTCACCAACAAATAGTAAACTCTTCTTGATGCCAGGCACATATCTGACATCTTTCAACACAAGCTCTTACCCATTATCTAAAGACAAGTGTACAGTGCCAATCCCATCAATGCTGCAAGCATGGTTATTTCCAAGGTATACTTTTCCATAACTACCTGCATTGGACATAGCGAATCACTCCAAGCTAGGAGTTACATGGAAAGAGACACCAGAGTCTACAATCCAAGTCTGAGTGACATCATCATCAACTGACAAAAGTGCATCTATCATATCAGCCTTGGTAATTTGCATATCGTGCATGTAACATACAAGGGCATCATAATCAACTGCACATAATACATCAGTCTCTGTATCCGAAAGCTTCTCTATGACTACACTGGAGGCCACATTGGCCTTTTCCTTGCCTTTGGCTATCTCAAATACATCCGTCTTATCCTATTTCTTCTTTTTGTCTCCTACATTCTTCTTTCTCTCTTGCTCCTTCTTATAGTCCCTGCAATCAGGCTTCTTGTGGCCCTTCCAACCACATTGATAGCAAATATCACTCTTTTCCTTTCCTTTGCTCTTGCTTCTATTTCTTTGTCCAGCATTTGCATTTTTCTTTTCAACCCTGCCTCTAACATTTTAAGCTGAGCTGTTGCTTTCTCTACTAGACTTCCGTCTAATTTCTTCATTCAAGATTGAACCCCTCACACCATCATATGAGAGATTGGGATTATTGCTGAGAGAAACCACCAAGGTCTCCCAAGAATTACACAGTGTCAGAAATCCCCTTGTCACATGTCAATACATGAAAGAGGGGGAACCTCCATGTTGGTGCCTTAGTTAAATGGACATGAGAGCATTTGTGTTATTGTTAGCCTTAAGAGTTGATGCAGATGATTAACACATGTACATTATGTAAATCTATTCACCATTATTCAGTTCATCCTTGATCATTGGCCTTCATTAAACTTTTATTTGAGTACTTTGAGTATCTAGCTTCTCAAGATATTTATTATATGCATACTATTTGTGAAAATGGCTTGACACAATGGAAAGCATGTTCAAACCATAGAAAAAGAGCAATAGCATTGGCATCCCTAAGCTGATTTAAAATGCCAATAAAAGCACTTAAGTGCTCAACTGCAGGCTTGGACTCATCCAGTCACATATTCATCAACTTACACATTAAATGCACCTGATTAGCAGGTGCAGCGATCTCATAGGTAGTTTTCAACTTCTCCCATGCTGCATAACCAATATCTAAGCCCTTAATGTCTATCAAAATGTCATCAGTGACACCCATCTTTATATAAGCCACAGCCTTTTTGTCAACTCTGGCCCAATCGACATCAGACACTTCTGTAGGTTCATCTTCCTGCAAAGCATCCTCACAATCCTTCAAGAACAATATGCCCTGCATAAGGTCTTTCCAAAGGTCAAAACCCTGACCATCAAACCGTTTGATTTCCATCAGCTCTTAATGTCAGAATTGGAAGAAGTTGCAGCCATTTTTATCACGAACACAAGAGTAAATGCATTGAATCGCAAGAGCACAAACTGAACCAGCAAAATACACTGCTGTTCTTGCCCAAACAGTAATAAATCTCTATTGTTTCTACATAGACCAGCCACCACACGGGCAAATACTGCAGCAGTTTACCTAATTTTGCACAAAATGCCAAAATTTCAAGTCCAATTGTGCATAAATGTCAACCAATCTGACCCAGCTGAGCAAAACTTCAACAAAACATGAAAAACCCCAATTTTCCCGAGTCCAATGTCAATAAATTTTACTCGAGGTCAACACGCACAATGTCTGCAATTTCTGACACAAATGTCACTACTAGGCACAAACAAGATCAAATTTGGGAAAAGCCCCAAATTTCCGGGCCAAGTTTGCACAAATCTGTAATATGTGCTACCACGTGTGAACCCCCATTAAGGCAAGGGAATAATAAAAAATAAAGGAATTTCTAATTTTAAAAAAGTTTGACAGGAAGAAAGGGAGGAAGGGAGGGGGGGGTGGGGGGGTGGGGGAGGGTCCGTTGACCTGCCGCACCGCGAGACTGACAACTAGCGCCTGTCATGCAGAGTGCACCTGCTGCCCACCCCGTTGCATGTCACACCTTGTCACGCCTAGTGCGCCTACTACCCGCTGGACGTGGTCACCTAGTTCATGCTGGTGAACAGCATGGTCGCCCAACTCCCTTCTGGTCCTAGCAACTAGTTTACGCCGGTCCACAGAGTGGTTGTCTGACTCCCTGCTAGACGCAAACTCCAACCAACTGCATGCTTGTCAGCAAGCACCTGCACGACCTAACAGTCTTGTACCATAAGCTTTGATATCATTTATTGTAGATGTTATCAGCTGGAGGAGTGAGCAAGTGAGTGAGAGTGACACAAGGAGAGAGAGAGAGAGAGAGTACGATTCAATTTCTGGGTGTACCAACAATGTATTGGTACACAAAGAATAAAATGTATTTATATTTAGGGCACGTAAGGGTGCATTCACATGTACAACCAAATAATACACGTGTACTATACATGGAGGTGAATAAAGGGCCTTTATCCCAACAAACTTGTTATTTGTTCAGTAGCTTCACCAATTGGAGCGACCAGTTTTCTTCACCACAACCGCAGTCAAGATCCTAGACTCTCAAACTGGTTTAGTAAATTGCTCGAGGCAAGGCACAGCCTAATGACCTTTACCATATGACACACTTTCTTACTGAGTCGAGAGAGTCAACATGCTTGAGAATAGCTCAAGATAGCTTGCACTAGTTTGCAATAGGTTGTTGATATAAGTCTGCTCTTGTTGTCAAGTACATCTCTAATTAAGTGATACTTCACCTATATGCGCTTCGTCTTTGCATGAAATATGGGATTCCGTGCTAGCATGATAGCACTCTGACTATTCACAATGGATAACAGGTAACTCCGTAATGCCAAACTCTCCCACCAGACGTGAAAGCCATAAAGCCTTCTTGCATACCTCAGTGGCAACCACATACTCTGCCTCTATAGTAGACAATGCAACACACTTTTGTGGCTTGGAGATCCAAGAGACTGCTCCTCCTATGAAGGTAAACACATACCCAGAAGTGGACTTTCTATAGTCCGCATGACCAGCATAGTTTGCATCCGTAAAGCCAACGACAAATGCCTTTTACTTTCCAAAGTAGATGCACAAATCCTTTGTGCCTTTGAAGTATCTCATAATTCCTTTCACTGCTTCCCAATGCTTTTTACCAGGATTTGCCATGTATCTACTAACCACTCCCACTATAAAGGTAATGTCAAGACGTGTAGAAACCATAGCATACATCGAGCTGCCAACAACTGAAGCATATGGTATCATGGCCATTTCAACCTTCTCAACATCAAATGTAGGACTGTCCTCTGCACTAAGTTTCACACATGGAGGCAATGAAACCCCAATTGTTTTCCCCTCCTCCATATTGAAACGCTGCAAAACCTTGGAGATATATTTCAACTAAGATAAATAGAGTAATCTTTTGACCTATCTCTGAGAATTCACATACTAAGAATGTGATTTGCATCACCAAGCTCTTTTATGTCAAAGCTGCCATGAAGACTTTACTTCAGTGAGTCCAAGGCATGAGTATCCCTGCCAGCAATCAACATGTCACCAACATACAGAACCAACATAATCAAGCTTGCATCTACTGCCTTCTTGGTGTACAAGCAGTAATCCACTTGACTTGTATGAAAACCTTAAGACTACATGAATGTATCAAACTTATGATACCATTCTCTTGGTGCTTGTTTCAGCCCATACAAACTCCTTTTGAGTTTACATACCGTCTTCTCTTTCCCTTTTGCCACAAACCCTTCAGGTTGCTGCATATATGTCTTCATGCAAATCACCATGTAATAATGTAGTCTTTTTATCCATCTGTATGAGCTCCATATCTTCAACTGCAACCAAGCCCAAAATGGTTCTCAATGTAGTCATCTTGACTACAGGAGAGAAAATCTCATCAAAGTCAACTCCATGTTCCTGCTTGTATCCCTTCACAACCAATCTTGCTTTGTACATTCACGAGGAACCAGAAGTGATCTTCATCTTCTAAACCCATTTGCATGGAAGGGTTTTCTACCCTTTAGGCAACTGCACCAAGTCCCAAGTGCCATTTTTCTTATGAGATTCCATCTCTAACAACACGGCTTTATACCATTTCTTACTGTCCTATCTGTCCATTGCTTTCTTGAAGCAAATCGGTTCACCACATTCTGTCAACATGACATAATCAACCAATTTATTTGCACCAAGAACGAATCTATAAGGTTTTCTAGTAGCCCTAGACCATCTCCTAACCCAATGATCATTGTTAACTAGCTGTTGAGCCTGCAAATTTCCATTTTCAGCTACTGTCCTGGCATTTCACCTTGCAAGTCAGCATTAACAGCTTGTTGTCCTGGCTATTCCTACACAACCAGTGGCTCATCATTACAGGCAATGGCTGGCTGATCATTTCCAGGATTATTTTCTGGATTTGCACGTTCATTTACAACAGGTATTTGCTACCATACAGCACGCACATTCTGCTGTCCAAAAGGGATTTCTACACAGAATACAACCCTACAAACCTCCTCATTCTTTTCGGGCTGTTTATGCATGTGATCTTCACGGAAGATAAAATCATTGCTGCATACTATTTTCCTTTTCTCGGTATCCCATAATTTATACCCCATTTCACCCTCGTCACCATATCCTAAGAAAATGCATTTACAAGACTTTGGCTCAAGTTTGTTGCATTCTTCTTTACCAATGTGCACAAAAGCCTCGCAACCAAACACTTTTAGGTGAGCATATGAAGGTGCCTTGCCCGACCACGCTTCCTAAGGGATTCCCCCCCCCCCCAAAGACCTGTTCGGTGACCAATTAATCAAGTAAGCAACTGTCATAACAACCTCTGCCCAAAAGGCCAAGGGGTAATGCAGCATGAGACAGCATAGTACGGTTATTATCCTGTATGGTCCGATTAATACACTCTACAACTCCATTTTGGGGTGGATTACGAGGAGCAGTGAGCTCCCTCTTTATCCCTTTGCTGTCACAAAATGCGTGAAAAGCCTTGGACACATATTCCCCACCATTGTTAGAGCTAAGTCCTAGATGTCCAAATTGCATGGAATTAAGCCCGCACATACATAAAATGACCAAATGGCGCACAAATTTGGCCCAAACAGCAAAAGCCCCAAATTGCACAGGGTCCAATGTGCATCAATGTCGAGAAATTTGATAAATTTCAGCCCAATTCTTGCATGTACATGAAAAGCCCCAAATGTCGAAGGCAAAATGTCACAAATTCCTGCAATTTCTAAGACAAATATCACTGTTGTGTCTTGCTCGTATCAAATCTGGACAAATCCCCAAATTTCTCAGGTCTAGTATACACAAATTTCAATCAAATTGAAAAAATTTTACTAAAATGTAAAAAGCCACAAAATTCCCAGGCAAATGTGCACTGATTTTGCAATTTTTGAGTCAGATTGTCCAGTTCTGCATTAAAGCCCCCAAATCTGGGAAAAGCCCCAATTTTCAGGAGCACATGTGCACAAAATTGTGTTCCGTGCTTGTACGCACGAACGTCTCGTAGGGAAAGAAAAGGAAGCCTCCTTTTTTTCTTAATTTCAAAAAAAAGGTTTAACGTTGACTAGTGAATGGGTCCATGACCCACCTTGTCATGGGTGACCTGTCGAACAGGTCACCGCCTGTCCCGTCAGATTAGCCCGTCTACTGGTCGTCACGTCTTGCATGTCACCTCCGCGCTAAGCCCGGCTGCGTGTCGCCTGGGCTTGGTCGCCTGCAACGTGTCACCTAGGCCTGCTACCCGTCAAGCCTGTGTGAAGTTCCTGCAACACTGCCTACTAGTCCGACTGCCTCTCTTGCACCTGCCAAATACTGACGATTGGTGCCTGAAGCTCTTGCTCGTCTATCACTCAGCCTAACAATTGTTACTAACTTCGGAAAGTGTGCACAACCTGTGAGCTCTGATACCAGTTTGATGGAGCCTGATGGAGCTGAGAATGAACGCAACGGATAACACACACAGAGAATAGAGAGCAATAGAAAGGAGAGTGAGCAAGACACCTTTGATGTTCAGTACAAAAGACTAGTGTACCTCTTTAGGTTTTAGATAGATATATATGAAAGTACAAATGTGCTAAAGCTGTGTTCACACATGTGCGCATATAAAAGGCACGATGGCCCTTTATTCCCAACACTACTCGATCCTAACCTTCCTGTAGATACTTCAACTCCCACACCTCTAGATCCCACTGTCCGTTTGCACAAGGATACCTCGGGTCAGCCATTTGATGCTCATACCTATCATTCTATTGTAGGGAAATTACCCCAGTTGATTCATACTAGGCCAGATCTTGCATACTCAATTTATTTGCTTAGTCAGTATTTTAATGTACCTAGATTGTCTCATTGGATTGCTTGTCTTTGTGTGTTACGATATTTAAGGTGTACCTATAATTATGGACTAACTTTTGGTCGTGGCTTATGCTTATAGGGGTAACATTAGGAGCTCTGTCGAGGTCCAATCATTTTGATCACTTGTAGTCATTTTTCTATTTGTCCTTATGCTTAGGTCCCATCCATTCATTTGACCCAAGATGCTACCTAGAGGACTTAAGAGGGTTTTCTGTCAGTCTTGCCTATTTATAGGCTTCACTTGCCTTGATCACTTCAGTCCTTGACTTCTTTCATCTCCCGCCTTCTCTTTCCCACGCCCTCATTGCAACTATACCCTCTAGCACATGCAAGGACTAAGCCTTGTATCATCTAGCTGAGTTTCTTTTCTTCCTCGTTCTTGCTTTTCAATGTTTCTCTTCTTGCTCACTTGCATCGTCTTCTGCTGCACCTCACATGGTGTCACAACACCTTTTCTAGAATCTCTCCCTGCCCACCAGCTTTGCATTTGCTCTAGAATCCTGCTATTCCAGACATTCCTTGCCCATCTTCATCCTGTTGTGCTGCTGGTCAGGCATTTTGCTGTTTTGCACCCCTTCCTTGCTGATGACAGCCCTTATAGCATTGGCAACAGCTCTTGCTTCCTATAACTGATCAGGGTAGCCGTTTTCTGGAGGTTTCAGAGCATTATCAGCCTGTCCATCACACCTCCCAGCTGCGTTTCGGAGATTCTGACCTGCTGGTGCTCATTTCCTCTTTCAGACCTGCTGGTGCTACATTTTCCCTATTCAGGACCTGCTGTGGTGCATTTTCTCATTCTGGGCACTGGTGCTGCTGCATTTTCTCACTTTAGGAATGCTAAAAGATGCATTTTCAGCAATTATTGATTCAGCAAGCTGAGGTGCACAACTGCTTCAGCCAGCCTGATCAAGTTTGATGAGCATCCCTCCACCTTCACCCATGTGGTGTTCCTGCAAACACTGAGGTATTACTTTGAGTTTTCTCAGAATGGATTTTCCATTTAATGCCCTTCTTCTCCCACATCTTCCCAGGCTCCTATGGCCACCACAAGGTTTCAACCTCACAGTTCTCGCTTGTCTCTGCTTGCACCGGCGGTGCATGTTCCCAGGACCCATTCTCCCCAACATTCTTGAGGCTCAAAAGTTTGATAGATCCAACTATTCCTTAAGGCCCGTCACATTCTTGACATTTGTGAGATGTGTACATTCCTTAAGGCCCGCATGTTCCTTAAAGGAACATGCCCGTCACATTCTCTTCGACATTTGTGAGATGTGTGCATTTGTCTCCCAACCTATTCCCTGCCCAAGAAATACACCTAATGTTCAGTGTAGACAGCAAGTTCGAGGGGGAAGGGAAGTAAAAAGGGTAGAGTAAGAAAGAAAAGGAGGAGAGCAAGGGCAAGAAAGAGACGGAATACTCTTATAAGAGGCATCGTTACTGCAGAAAGGGAACGCGTACAAAGGATCAATGTTGGGAAACGCATACACCTGCACCCTTCTAAGGACTCTAAGGCATCTAACACAGCTGCTCAAGACTCTACCTATGCATAATGCAGCACCGACTACAAGGTCCCTATTTGTTACACTTGATGATTAAGAGGAACAAATGGACCTTTTACAACATCCACAATATGACCACTTGCATTATGAGGTTTGTGAGAGGCCTATTGGTACCTCAGTTGCATACGACTAACAAGGCAAGTAAGCATGTAGAGCCTTCCCCACAAAAGGCCTCTTATGGGGCCACTACAAACTCTTGAGCTTGTCCACATGGATTTGTGTGCCCCATGCACAGTGTTGAGCTAAAAATGCATTAGCCTGACTTAAACAGCCCCAAAACACACTTAATTAATGAAAAAACTTCTTAATTAATGAAAAAAAATTCTTGTTTTAAAAAGAAACATGATCCTAGGGAGTTATTGCGCTGCAAAACCCTAATTTAGGTGCCCCAAAACTTTCTATAAATAGGCATGCAGCCCACCACTCTCCTTTAATCTCGTTTTTGCACGTTTCAAGAGAAGCATCTCTACTACCCACGCCCTGTTCGCAGAGGACATTGTAGTCAGAGCTTCCCCTAGCCGTCTACTACCATCTAGCACCTGATTCCAGCCTTCGCCTTCATTCTACTACTATTTCTACTTGCCCACAGCTATCGTCTGGCACCTTGGAGCTGTACCTACAAACAAATTGCTGTATTTGGTGCCACATCATCATCCGGTTCTGTCGCTATCAGTTTAGAGCTACCACCCTGACATTCTCTCTACTCCCCAAGCTGCGTTTACTATTTTTGGTTGCCGCCCTCACTTTCTCTCTCTATCTGTTGCGTTTGCACCTAGTAGCTATCACCAAGTTTTTCTCTCCTCAAGTACCTGCGTTTTTAGTCTTTCTCTCTCTTGCATTGTCGTCTGCATCAGATCCAACCTCCCTGATTGCGTTTGCTAGTGTTCAACACACGAAGGCTACCTTTGCTGCAATTTAGGATCTGTTCGAAGTACGACACACTCTACAGCTCATAACCTCTACCTTGATCCCAAAGATACGAGAGTTTAAGGTTCAGTATTCACTGCATAGTGTGTTTGCTGCATAAGCGCTCTATATTCAATATTCATTCACTTTATTATTCATTGTGTTCATTGTCTCTGAGTTACCCTAACCCTAACCCTAGCTGTGCTTTGTGTTTATCAATTTGTGCTCTAGCATACAATTGGTTTTGTGTTTTCTGCTTTTAGAGCATTTCTTCACATGGTATCAGAGCTAGGTACTCTCTACGAAATCTTGGCCTTTGATCGAAAAGCTCATTTGCAAAAGCAAGAACAACAAAAGCATCAGAATCCAGATGACTTCAAACACATTCACAACACCACTCAAGTCTCCACAGCCAAACATGGACAGAAACGATCAAGAGTGGGCCTCCCAACTTGCTTCTACCTGATCTAACATGGCCGAAGAACCATCGGACTACCATGGAGTCCACACACCATATCACATTTTTGCTGCTGAGTATGATCTCATCCTTATGCATAGGGCTCAGCAGGAGGTTGAAGGTAAACCTAAGTTTTCTCCTTTAGATTTGGTTCATAGAACTAATGATCTTGCAAGACCTTCGGAATCTCCACTACGAACTGGCCATCCGCAAGTGGAACTTGGCTTGGATTACACATCACTTCCACAATACTTCTTTTCTCCAATGCCAAGTACGAATACTATTATTTCAGATTCTATAGTAACTAATTCTATATTTTCTGTTAGATCAAGAGATGCTCGCCAAGAAGCAACTCTTCAAAGCAATCTTTGGCTTCCGAGTAATGAGGAAGACAAGTATTTCTTTATGAATTCAAAACTAGGTAAAAAACTAAAAGAAAAACTTGTAAGTAATCCATCCCTTCGTTTTCCTTCAAATGACTTTATGTCTCATGGTCAATTTGGAGTATGTACATCTTTATCTAATGCATTTTATGGACAAAAGGAACCCAACAATCTTTCCCACGACAACATCCATCACAAATCCATTTGGACTCCCACCTATCCCTCCCTCATCTTCCATAGCACCTTCCTTTCCATTACCATTAAGTGCATCACATTATCCACCACACACCACGTCGGGAGGTTCTACACATTTCTGCACAGCCTTTAGGACCTCTACATATCCGTTTCCGGATAGTGTACTTGTGATGGAGACTCGACCTCCCACATATACACTTTTGAGTTATACCTCTGAGAGTGCATCCCAGACATACTGGAGTGTGGACCCTTTGGTATTGCAGTTTGTCTCTAGGCATTACCAAGTGGACCATCCGGTCATTCTATTGTGCCCTAGCTGACATTTGGACAAGGCTATAGTGTCCCAATGCCTCCACCTCCACCTACAGTATCATATGGACCTATGTCTATTTTGGTACCTTAGCAACAATCAACACTCGTTGGACATCAACAGCCTATCTCTACCTATCCACCTTTACCCCTTCCTCCCCCTTATCCACTACCATCTTATCCTCCACCTTACTCCACTTATCCATCTTCACAAACACCTCATGGTTCTAGCTCCTCATCTACCAGGCATGCTTTTGATGACAAGACTTATTTCAATGGGTCAAACTACACCACTTGGTCAAATTCGATGAGGCATGTCTTAGACTCTCAGAACCTATGGGATTTAGTACCAGGGTTGAAACCCCAACTTGATCCCACTCTTGTTCCATACGAGGTCGCTCTATCAGAAGTGGTCCAGCAATGGAAGCATAAACAACATGCTGAAATAAACTGCTGAAACACAAGACGAGAAAATGAATAAATGAACACAAATACAGATGAGAACCACTCTTGTTCCATACGAGGTCGCCCTATCAGAAGTGGTACAGCAATGGAAGCATAAACAACATGCTGAAATAAACTGCTGAAACACAAGACAAGAGAAAGAATGAATAAATGAACACAAATATAGATGAGAACTCAAATGTATGCTCCGAAAACGGAATCCATATCGAACACGAGACAGCAACATACAACAGTGAATCACTGGCTGTGTGGGCACCCTGGCACTGGCTCCTCTCCCCCCTGAAGAATCCACAAGTAATGGCTGAAGTACACAAAGAGGAGAAGGAGCCCAGCGATATATAGGCATAAAATGGGGGGAGCAATAAATGCAGTCGGCCAGCATTTAATGTTGGACGGCCAGCATTGCTGGATGGCCAGCATTAAATGCTTCCCAACCCTAAAAAGGACACCAAAAAATGTCAAAAAAATACTACATGAAATGCCACAGCCTCTGCACAGCACAGACTCACACCTAAGCTGACTAATTTGCTAACACCCTCTCTCAGAGCAGGGGTGATCTGATACAATACAATAGTACAATGATGGGGAATCATAAACTATACAACATAGAACCACCACAAGAACCATGGATATCCAAGCAGTGAGTGGCCAGCCCACCACCAAGATGCCTCCTAAAAACAGCACCACCTGAAAATAGAGAAGCATCATAGCAACTCTCTGTGTTATGTCACCTATGTCACTCAGGACATACAAGATCAATGTGCCAAACATGTCTCTGAATATGTGACCATGGAATCCCCGCCTTCGGCCAAAACTGCCAAAGTGTCCCCTCATGTGAGCTTCAGACGAAAGCCTCCCGCTCTCTATCAAGTAACCAGCCCATCATGAACCTAGATGTCAATCCCAACTCCACGATTGTCCCTACCAGACTTCGGTCGGTGCATCAGGGATGCCCCTCTCTGGATCCTCTGCATCTATATAGACATAGAGATGAGGCACGGCTGCCCCATCTCACCTCCCTCTCACACTCTCTCTCTGGCACTGGAGAGTTGTGAGGCATGTCCTCATCACCAACACTAGAAAGCAACTGAGGAAGGGGCCACCAAGCCCTTCCCACGATCCGAAGAAGAGGAGCCCTTCCGTGCCTTGGACTTCGCCTTGGCCAGAGGATCGAAATCGGAATCTGAGGCAGAGGATGACTCAACGGAGGAGTCCACATTCCACTTTGTCTTCTACTCCTTTTTCTGCCTGGAAGCCACTAACTCTTTGCAGTCCTTCCATAAATGACCCTTCTTGCCACAGTGGTAACACTGGGCCTTCAACTTCTTCAGTGTCGAACCCCTCTCTGAAGCTGCAAGAGCATCACCTGAACCTCCATAATGTGACGGAAGCCTCCCCTATAGTGGCAAAGTAGCCTCATGCTCAAGTAGCATGGAGGACATGTGAAGACAACTGACAGGAATCGTAGATGTCTGCGCCCATAAAGCATTCGCCACTCCATCAAACTCCCAAGGAAGCTTGTAGAGTACCATACCAACAAGATATGCCTCTGATAGGGCAGACTGCATAGTGCGAAGCTAGTCCTAGAGTTGGGTAATACGAAGTAGGAAGGATTGAATCGTATCTTTGGATTCAAACTTCAGTTGCTGGAGTTGGCTATAGAGAGTAACGGTCCTCATGGTGGAAGGAGCCTCGTACATCAACTGTAACTTCGACCATACGTCTGAAGCTGTCGTACAGGAGGTGATAGCCACTAGGACTGCTTTGGAAATACATCGAAGTAATGCCGAATAAGCACGGGCATCATCCGAATCCCATGTAAGCACTGCCTCCTCATGGTTTTCTTCATCAAAATCAGATGAAATAGAAGGTTGTCGAGGACGTGCCATAGCTCCGCCAACCACGTACCATAACCGCTTTTGAATAAACCAAGCCTTCATCACCGCACTCCACGTGTAATAATCAGGTCCATGGAGCTTGTCATCAGCGGATGTGCATGGAGAAGCCATCTAGAGAGGATTTAGAAAAGAAGTAGAGAAAAGAAGGGATTGGGAGAGGGAACACAGCCAAACCACGAGCACAGACTGCAAAAAACAAGAGTTCACATGCAGTATAACCCAAAATCTGATCAAAAAAAGACAAATGCTGCTGTAAAAAGTCAAGAAATCAGTCAAAAACTATCAAAAACAGCAAAAATGGCTTGATGATCTAAGTGCCCAGCCAGGAGGAGATGCAAAAACACCAAAACACAAGCTGAAACAGATGCACAGGCTGTATGGAGGTTGACATCAGTAAAAAAACGCAAGCAAAATTGGTCGCCTAATTGAAACAGTAGCTACTTGATCAACAAGAGGGAAAACAGTCCTGAAATCAGCAAGAAAACACAGCAGAAACACAAATCTTGAAATTTGATACCATGTTAGAAGTGGTGCAGCAATGGAAGCATAAACAACATGTTGAAATAAATTGCTGAAATACAAGACGAGAAATAATGAATAAATGAACACAAATACAAATGAGAACTTAGATGTATGCTTGGGAAACGGAATCCATATCGAACACGAGACAGCAGCATACAACAATGAATCACTGGCTGTGTGGGCACCCTGGCACCGGCTCCTCTCTTCCCTAAAGAATCCACAAGTGATGGCTGAAGTACACAAAGAGGAGGAGAAGCCTAGCAATATATAGGCATAAAATGTGGGGAGCAATAAATGCAATCGGCCAGCATTTAATGCTAGATGGCCAACATTAAATGCTCCCCAGCCCTAAAAAGGGCACCAAAAAATGCCAAAAAAATACTACATGAAATGCTACAGCCTCTACAGCACATACTCATACCTGAGCTGACTAATCTGCTAACACACCTGCTCATGGAAGGCTCATAATGACTTCGCTAATGTCGAGCTTATGCAGGGATTATTGCCTGAGTTTCACTCTAAGCTTCAACATTTCGACTTAGCATTTGGGCATTGGGCACCTTTGACTGACCACTATGCAAGTCGGGATAGGGCCCGTTGCATCAATTTGGATCATGAACTCCAAAATTTTAAAATCACAAACACAGATGACTTGAAAGTCAAGTTGGTTGAGTATCGGTGTCTTCTCGCTAAGTTCTCAACCACCAAGGATCCTAAGTCCTCTAACAGCCAGGTTACCTGTTTCTTAACAACTTGCCCAAAAAATATTTCCATTTTGTGCAGCAAGTGATTTCACAACCTTAGATGCCCACATTTTATGAGTTTAAGTGTCAGTTGTTGCACTACGCACGGTTGTTCAATCAATTTTATAACATGTCCATGGTAGAGGGGGCTCTCATTACCACTTCTCAAAGGGGACAACAAGGCAAGGGCACATAAAACTCAAATCAAAATCAAACTCAAAACCAGGCTAGTGCATCCCCAAGAACCACTCAATCTACTCTTAAACCTAGATGGCAAAATGCACCTAAGAAGAAGGTATTGTCAACATTGTCAAAAGGCTGGCCATTATGACGACGAGTGTCAATCTAAGGCAAAAGTCACATAGCCAAAATCCAAGGATTAGACCCCCGCACCCCAATTGAGTAACCCCCAGTCGAGGAAACAAGGTGGTGGCAACCCTCAGCAAGGGTAGTGGAGAGGCCAAACCCACACTACCACCGGTCAATCATCACAGTCGGTGAACTACTTAACTCCAGAGAGTTTATCTAACTAGTCTACAACGGCCCACATTATCTCTTTAAAGACATCGGATACGAGTCTTGTTCACATTTACACATTGCCTCCTGATGAGATGCTTGCAGAGGCTCCCTCATCACAACCGAGCACCTCAACAACTGTTTGGCTCATGGGCAGTCGAGCTACCCATCACATGACTCCCAAAACAGACCTTTTCAATTCCTGAGCCCCTGCAATCGAGAGTATTCATACAAGAAACAACTCATCAATCAAGATTCAAGCCCATGGCCGCGTTGGTTTTCTCACTGACCTAGATCCAGATCTCGCTTCGTTGAACAATGTCTATCATGTCCCCCAGCTTCGGGTGAACTTGTTGTCCATTCAATAGCTTTGCCAATTGGGGCAAGCTGTTAGAGAGTCATTTCATGGACAGCAATGTGCAGAACTATATGGCCAGAGTGCCACGTCAACACTACGGACCATAGTTTCCAGAAATGGCATTTCTAGTGCCCAGAAACGGGATGGCCATTTCCGTTTCTGAGAAACGGCGTTTCTACCAGACAGGGGACGAGCAGGGTAAAAACCTCAAAATAGGCTGCGTTTCTTAGTCGCCTGCATATTTCGTCTCTCCCCCTGCTCGTTTTGCACTCTCCTACTGCTGCAGCTGCTCGAACTAAAGCAATCGTGCCTGAACTGCTGCACATCAGCCCGTGGTCACTCAGTAACGCTAAAAGCTCTCTTCTCGAAAGGTAACCTTCAGCTGTGAACATTCAGCTTGTTTTCCTGTATATTTCAAACCTGAATGTCTGCAATTTTCAGCCAAGATATATGAAATTTTTTGTCCTGCCAGTTGTGTGTGCACTATTTCAGCCTTGTGTGTCATTTGTTTGTGAACATTCAGCCTGTTCATGCAGATTTCAGACCTGAATGCCTGCAATAATCAATTTTCAGCCAAGATATATGAAATTTTTTGTCATGCCAGTTGTGTGCACACTATTTCAACCTTGTGTCATTTGTTTGTGAACATTCAGCCTGTTTCATGCAGATTTCAAACCTGAATGTCTGCAATAATCAATTTTCAACCAAGATATATGAAATTTTTTGTCCTGCCAGTTGTGTGCACACATTTCAGCCTTATGTGTCATTGTTTCAGGTACTCCTAGAGGTTCATTACAGAGAGCTAGCATACATGCTGCTATGCAAAAGCAAGCCATAGCTGAGGCAACTCGAGAGTTGATGAGATTGTTCATTAGATGTGCTATTCCCTTCCATGTGGCTAAAACAAAGCAATGGAGGCGAACCATAAAAGCCATCAGCCACATTGAATGTGAATGGGAGGGCCCATCCTCAGAGGCACTACGCGCACGGGAGCTCAAGAAGGAAAAGGCATGCATTGAGGTTCAATTAGAGCCATTGAAAGATGCATGAAAGAAGTATGGGTGCACCATTTTGTGTGATGGATTGTCTGACGCCCGTAGGAGAAATGTGTATAATGTCATGGTCTCATGCTGCAAGGGCACTATGTTTGTGAAGGCCATTGATGCCTCTTTGCCAAGCCTTGTAGTGACAGGTGCATTTATATAGCAGCATTTGCGATATGTCATCTTGAAAATCGGGCCTGAATATGTTGTGCAGGTTGTGACCGATAATGGAAGCAATTGTGTCTCCATGGGCAATATGTCAGAGGAGGAGTTTCCAAGCATTGTATGGACACCATGTGCTTCTCATTCCATTGATCTTTTGATTGAGGATATAGGCAAAATTGAATGGGTTGAGGCCATATTCAGCACGGCCACAAGTATAGTCAATTTTAGAGAAGGAGGCCCAAGGTTCTTACCATATTTCGCTCATTTAGCCACCTTGAGCTCTTAAAACCCTCCACCACTAGATTTGCCTACATCTTCATTGTGCTTGAGAAATTGGTGCGCGTTCACAAGGAGTTGGTGCGCACTATATGGTCTGATGAGTTCATGCAGTGGGATGAGTATGATTATCCAAAGACCATGGCATTTCGGTGCAATGTCATGAATGATACTTGGTGGAAAGATCTGGAGACTATGATGAGAACTCTCAATCCTATCTACACAGTGCTATGCATTACCGATATGGAGGGTAGCACTATGGGTCTTCTTTATGAGTATATGGATAAGATAGGAGAGGCTCTTTAAAAAAATAACTTTTTGCCCTCGGACAAGTAAGTAACTCTTGAGTCTTTATTTTACAAATTGATATTATATGTGTGAATTTTGAAATTTGAATAACTTTTCTTGAGACTTGAATTGACATTTCTTCAATGTTGACATCTTAAGGATTGCTCAAATCGTAGCTGTGTGGGAGAGGAGATGGAATTGGTTTCATAGACCAATTCATGCAGTGGCCCATGTCTTGCATCCTCTTTGGCGAGATAATGAGCAAAGTGAGTGTGAGGAGCTAGAGGAGAGATTCATGGAGTATATGACAAAGGTGACAGGTGGCGATGTGTCAATGCTTCAAAGGATTGAGGATGATCTTTTGACATTCCGCAATGAGAGCTTGCATTTTGGTAGAGAGACTGCGAAGTTAAGAGAGACTCAACTTCACCCTATCTCATGGTGGGAATAGTATGGAAATTGTGTACCCACATTGGTAATTTGCAACCCCAAGATTTCTTTTAATAATTATACATAATCACATATTTATAATTTATTATCACTAGCATTCACTGCATAGTTTGATTCTTGAAAGTTGAATCTTAGATTCTTATGGCTCCGTTTGTGTTTCTATTTGAATGATGATTTACAGAAACGCATTGCTATACGGGTTCTCTCACAAGATTGTAGTTTAGGCCCTTATGAGAGAAATTGGAGTACTTGGGCCTTTTCCATACAAAGAAAAGGAATAACTTACCACTGCTCAATTAGAGAGGTTGGTCTTTTGCCATTGCAACCTCCAACTGCTTGAGAAAAACGATATTCATCCCGAGCTTGCGAGGTGATTATATTTATATTTTGCTAATAGCTTATGGTCTTTGAAGTTTGACTCTTGAATGCCAATTCTAGAATCTAAAGATAATAACTTTCTTAAATCTCTATGTCAAATAAACACAAGTAAATATTGACAAGATCGACATAGAGAAGGTGAGGTTTGTTCCAGACATCACTCCAAAGGAACGGGACATATATACCATGCTCTACCAAGAGATGATAGCCCCAAGCCGTACCACGCACAACAGGATTGCTTCACAACGTCAGAGAGCCATAGATGGAGCTAGCACTTCAGCTGCTCTAGCAAATTCAGGGGCTTCTGATAGTTCTGGCTCATCAGCTGATGTGGATAGCGATGAGCCAGAGGAGGATCTGGATGACAGCACCTCTATTGGCTTAGATGATGTTGCTACAGATGCTTGAGCTTTGAGCCTTGAGCCTTGATTTTATCATTGATGTTGAGCATTGTTGACAATTGTCACTTGCTTATGTTTTTTCCCATGGCTAGCCAGTGGCCGTTGTTTGAACTTTGAAGTTATCAGTTCTTTGAGATCTCATAGATCTATTATCTTACTTTGATATTTGACTCTTGAGACATGTCATGACTCACATGATACATCATATGATCATTGCTATAGCTTGTAGTCTTGACTCTTGAGTCTTTAAATTGGCTTTTGTTAAAGTTAGATGTATCTAGATTCTAGAATCTAGGTTGCCTTCTTTTGAAATTTGAATAATGAATGATGAATCTTGATGTATCATGTATCTACTTAGTACTATGATCTATCACTGGTAACTACTCGTATTATCATGAGTGACACCTCATGAATGATGAACTTGACTTTTAACTTTTAAGTTCTGATCATGATTCTTGGATGACAGATGTTATAATGTTAGTATGTTTTACTTTTGTTTCAAAATATTGTAAGTTATTTTGGGTGATTTAAGATTTCTTCAATCTTGTGATTTGAAGCTTGCGAAATTGATAACTATGTGAAATTGCTGCGCAATGTGATTTGTGAAATTTAAATCATGGGACTTGGAAGTTGGATTCTTATGCTAAAAGTTAAGATTGTTCAGTCACCAATGACTCTAGTCTCTAGTATACTTAGTATGTGTGTATATATGTATATATATATATACATATGTATATATATATATATACATATGTATATATATATATACATATGTATATATATGTATATATATATATATACATATGTATATATATGGAAGTTGGATTCTTATGCTAAAAGTTAAGATTGTTCAGTCACCAATGACTCTAGTCTCTAGTATACTTAGTATGTGTGTATATATATATATACATATGTCTATATATATATATATATATATATAAAATCATAATTTATTGGTTTCTCCGAAACGCCATTTCCACCAAAATTTCATATGGCTGAAACTCCGTTTCTTCCAGTTTCCAAAAACTCCCGTTTCCGAAACGCATGGAAACTATGGTACGAACACAAAGAGGAGCCACGTCAGTAGGCGTAGGTGCCACGTAACACAGCAATAGTCGGCGGACAGGATTTTTGATCACTCCGCCAGTTTTTTAGCATTATTTTATGCAGTCGGCTGCATTTACTGCAGCCGACCTAGTGCTGGGCACTATTTCTTTCTTGGCTATTTATAATCAGTTTGTGGCACATTCTCAAATATTCTGATCTGTGACATCTGACAGAGTTGGTCTGTTGAGACTGACGGCACATGGGCTGATGGAGATCAAGCTCCTCAAGGTGGAGACACATGCAGATATTTTCTTTGTATCCGTGTATATTTCCGCACTCCTATACAGCATACTACACTGCAAATTTTCTGTGTTACATTGTCTCCTTTTCTCTCTCTCTCTCTCTCTCTGTGTTCACTCTCTCTCAGTCTTTGTCCTACACTTTCACATCGCTGCACTCTGACATGGTATTGGAGTGGTGAAATCGGACGGACTGAATGAAGAACCTACCTGAAGAGGAGATTTCAGTGCAACACAAGGCTGCGTTTTCAGCATTCGAGGGCAAGTGGGAGGGCTGCACATTGGAACAAGGCTGAAGCGAGTGTGGGCATGCGGGAAAGGAGTCCAACTGGTGAACTTGCTGCAAGTTATTGCTATTCGAAAGGGAGAAAGGCTGTGTTTTAGGCCTTCCACTGCAGATTTTACCTTTTCATCACCTCCGGCAGCTGAAGACGGTTCAAGAAGCAGAGGAAACAGCCCTAACAAGCTGCGTTTACACAATTAGAGGGAGCTGATTTTGTATTTGTGCAGGCGTTGCACATGAACATGTCTACAGAGACTGATTTGGAGTTCTAGGCGATCATGAACAGGAAGGTGCCTGTCCTACCAGCTCTTCCATCAGATCAGAAGCTTGATGGTGACAATTACTGCATCTGGTGGGTGATGATGTTGGCCATCCTGGAGTCTTATGATTTGGAGGAGCTTGTGTTGGAGGAGATCAACCAGCCCTCAGTGCTAGATGAGTTCAAACTCTCTTCTAGTGCTTGTGTGGAGTTGACCAAAGCACAATCTCATTGGAACAAACTGAATGCCAAGATTCATTCTTTTCTTTTTCTATCTTGTACTACAGCTGTGATAGCTCACATCGAGCACTTGACGGTGGCTCGAGAGATATGGCTGGAGCTCGACCAGATGTACAACCAGATGACGCTGACGAAGAGGATTTCCTTGGAGGTTCAGATGCAGACCTTGTCCTTAAATAAGTCTTCTTCGCTTCGAGAACACATCAACAAGCTTTGGCAGCTTCAGATGCAGGTTCAGAATGCGGGGAAGCCTATTTCCTCCAAAGACATGGCGATCACTTTGTTGTCCCAGTTACCGCCACGATTCGGTACTTTTTATTCGGCCTATATTGCATCACGGCGGGAGTCGACTCTTCGGTGGGAAGAGTTGGTTCCTATGGTCTTGGACCAAGAGGAATAGTTGAAGGGACAGAATGCTTCCAAATCAAAGGCATTGGTTGGTCAGGCCTCTCATAAGGGTAATGGTTGCTTTGACTTATCAAAACACATGGATGTGTCTAAAAATAGGTTGTCCAACCTATAAGACAGCTACCTAGTCCAGATAAAGGCCGCCCTGGTCCAAATAATGGATACACAAATCAAAAGAAGGGCTACCTTGTTTGGAAGATGGCCACCCAAATCCATGGCACAACACGGAAGATTGATGATAGATGAAATGGGGTATAGATTATGGGATCCTGAGAAAAGAAAGATTGTATGCAGCAATAATGTTATCTTCCAAGAAGATCATATGCATAAACAACCCGAAAAGTCTAAGGAAGTCAGAAGGGTTGTGTTCCAAGAAAAGATACCTTAGGACACCAAAGAGTGCCTGTTGTACAGCAACAAATACCTGCTGTAAATGACCCACCTAAATATTTTTATCTTTAAAAAATAAAATGCAAATGTATAATGTTAAGATGTACCCATATAGACATATTCTAGTCTTACTTTGGGACTAAGCCAGATGTCTCTTACTTCAGGATCTTTGGGGGTGACGCTTATGTACACATCCCGAAGAACGCAGTGTGACAAGTTCGAGGCGGCTTCCCGACGACAGGTTTTTGTTGGCTATAGCTCCCAGTCCCAAGGTTATCGTATGTTTGATCCCATCAAGAGGGGATGTCTACACGAGCCGAGATGTACAATTCATGGAAGTTCCAACCACAAAGAGGGGTGAGGAGCACCCCGTCCTTGGAGATCCCGAGGAGAGTTGGGCTCCCGAGACTGTTTCTTTGGAGCCAGAGCCCCCTTGATGGAGATTCTTCTTCATCAAGGGGGCTGCCAAGACAATTTCTTTGGAGTCAAAGCCTTTTGATGGAGACTCTTCTTCTGATTCAGAGTCTTCCCTTCCACCAACCACCCCAAAATGGCTTCCGTCAGTGGATGTACCGGAGTCTTCAGTAGATGGAGAGCAAAGGGGAAAGGTCCGGCCTCCTCCTCATTGGGCCCGTGACATACTCCGAGATTCAGGAATCGAGAGGGTCTCCGAATAGTGGGAACCGCAGGATGGACCGCGAAGGTCACAAAGGAATCAAGCCCATTCTATGGAGCTTGTTTGCTCTAACTATTGTTTGTTGACCCGTGTTATGCAAGATCAAGAGCCTGTTAGCAAATTAGTCAGCTCATGGTTGAGTCTGGATTATTTAGGCATTTTATTTGCCATTATTTATTGTGGATTGGCATTATTTGCAGCCAATCGGCCAGCATTTAATGTTGGCCGACCAGTCATATTTTGGGCATTTATTTGTCCTATATATTGTCTCTCTCCCTCCTCCTGTTGGGAATAAAGGACCATCGTGCCTTTTATATGTGCACGGGTGTGAACACACCCTTAGCACATTGTACTTTCATACATATATCTATCTAAAAACCTAAAGTGGTACACTCATCATTGTACCGAAAAACGTGTTCACTCTCTACTCTACTCTCTCGCACTCTCTTTGTCTCTCTCACTGCGCATAACGACTATCTGCCTCATTCTCCGTGCCTAATTGATTACTACAAACTGGTATCAGAGCGTAAGGTGCTGCAGACGGTCATCAGGCTGAGGTAGAAGACCAAAGCTGGCAAGAGACAGCTCAAAGCCAAGTAGGAGAGTCGCAGGCAGGCCCGTGTGCTGGAGAGACAATCGACTAGTGCAACAGCTAACAACAATTGCAGGTGACGATTGACCAGCGTGGTCCAGCAGACGACAGGTAGCAACAGGGCTCACGGAGAAGACTAATGGGCAGCGACAAGAACAGGGAGCAGGCGTGGTAACCTGCAGCTGCTAACGACAACTGCAGCGGACCGGAGAGGACCAACGAGCAGGCGCTGACTAGCTGCGACCAGCCCGTGACGGAAAGGCGACGCACGTCAGACGGCAGCCGACGAGGTGCCAGGCACACGGCGACACCAAGCAGGTGAACAAACCCGTCAGAATTTTTCAAAAAAAATCTTCTTTTTTTTTTTAATTGCTTATACCCACTGATGGGGTTTCGCGCGTGTAAGCACAAAATCTCAAATTTGTGCAATTCTGGCCTAGAAAGTTGGGGCTTCGCAAGACTAAGCACTGTTTGTGAAAAATTGAGGCATCTGCATTGGAATTGCAGACATTGTGCGCATTTGAATTGGGGATTTTGCCAAAATTGTTGAAATTTTGCTCATTTGAGTGAAATTTCTCAACATTTAGCCCAAAAATTTGGAGCTTTTCTCAGATTTGGGAAATTTGATGCAAGACAAGCAAATATGTCTCAAAAATTGCAGGAATTTGTGACATTTTGTCCCCGACATTTGGGGCTTTTCATGTACATGCACAAATTGGGCTGAAATTAACCCAATTTCTCGACATTGAGGCACATTCGACCCCGTGCAATTTGGGGCTTTTGCGATTTGGGCAAAATTTGTGCAGCATTTAGTCACTTTATGTACATGCAGGTTGAATTCCGCTCAATTTGGACATCAACACTTCGTAAAATTTAGGGGTTTTGCTAAAATTACTTTATTTTGGCAAAATTGGACTGTCCTATGCATGACAAAGGAAATGCACATGTGTGTTTGACACTTTTGAGCACAAAATTTTGGGGCTTTTGACCGTTCGTGTCAAATTTTATGCCCGTGGGTACATGTGTGAGAGTGCGCAGCGAAAGAAGAACACGAACACAGAGGAGAGGAGAGAGGAAGCAGAGAATGAAGGAAGAAAGTCTGCACTGACTGAGATGAATGCTGAATACACTGGAATGGACAGAACAGTCCCTGCACGCAGCCCGGAGCGTCAGTGAGGGAACCAGGACAGACTGGAGGCAGAGGCAGCACCAATGCCGGAGACGGAGACGGAGGAAGCAGTGCTGTACCTGCAGAGAATGAATGCTGGACTGACTGGGGGGGCTGCTATAAATAGCCCCCAGCCAGAAAACTGGCCGACCAGCTAAACTGGCCGACCTGGCCAGATCTGGCCGACTATGGCCAGATCTGGTCCGACTGACCAGAACTGGTCCGACTGCCCAAAATAATGGGAAGTCACCCCAAAAACAGCCCAGATCTGGGCTGTAAAATGCCCAAGGCTGCATGCTGACTAAAGCAGCCTAAAAACACACTGACAGAGCTCCTCTGTCTCCTGTCAGACTCTGACAGGAGCTCACAACCAGGAGATGACAGACTGAGATTGAATAAGAGCAGGCTAACACCCCCTCTCAACTCCTGGGAGAGTCTGAAGACCCAAGAACCGCATGTGATGAAGCAAAGAAGCCTGAGGCAACGGCTTCGTAAAGAGATCAGCTGCATTGGCCGCCGTAGGACAATAGACCACCACCAGCTCCGAATCCACGATCCACTCTCGAACATAGTGATACTGAACCTCAATGTGCTTCGTACGAGCATGAAACACCGGGTTCTTGGCCAGAGCAAGAGCACTCTGGTTATCCACGCGCAGCTCTGTAGGTCCGGTCTGGGAAAAGCCAATCTCCGCGAGTAAGCGACGGAGCCAAACTGCCTCCATAGCGGTCGAACATAGGGCCCGATACTCAGCCTCTGTAGAAGAAAGTGCCACAGTAGGCTGCTTCTTGCTGCTCCAAGAGACAGCACCAGATCCAAGGGTGAAAGCAAAACCTGTAGTGGATCGTCGAGAATCCACATCACCTGCCCAATCAGAATCACTCCATCCAGAAAGGGTAATCCCATCTCCATACATGATCCCAAAGGATCGAGTCCCCTGCAAATAGCGAAGAACCCGCAAGGCCGCCTGCCAGTGATCCTGGGTAGGAGTCTGCATAAAGGAAGACAATAAAGCCACCACAAAGGAGATATCCGGCCGAGTGTGAAGCAGCCAGATAAGAGAGCCGACAAGGCACTTGTAACGGGTGGGATCGGTAAGAGGAACTCCAGCTGTCAAAAGCTTGGACTCAGGGTCCATAGGGCATGAGATAGGCCGACACTCAGCCATATCAAACTCCGAAAGAAGCTCGGAGATGTACCTGTGCTGCGAGATAAAAATGCCCTGTGCCATCTGATAGATCTCCAGACCAAGAAAGAAGTGAAGGATCCCTAGATCCGTCATGTCAAACTCCTGCTGTAAAATGGACCGTGTATGCTCCACCTGCTGAGTGTCGCTCCCTGTAATGATAAGATCATCCACATACAAGATGAGGAACACCGAAAGAGAATCCACAACCCGTAAGTAAAGGTTGGGATCATAAGCGGAGCGCGCAAAGCCACTCTGTAGAAAGAAGCGGTCAATCCGCTGGTACCAAGCACGAGGAGCCTGCTTTAGGCCATAAAGAGCCTTCCGCAGCCTGTAGACATGATCCTCCTTCCCCTGCACAAGAAAACCAGGAGGCTGTGAAACATAAATCTCCTCCTCAAGAACGCCATTCAGAAAAGCAGACTTGACGTCCATCTGATAGGCAGGCCAACGGTGGTGAGCAGCAAGAGCCAAAAGCACTCGGATGGTGGACATCCTAGCTGTAGGAGCAAAAGTCTCAAAGTAATCCAACCCTGCACGCTGGGCAAAACCCTTGGCAACAAGCCTAGCTTTATGCTTGTCCAAGGAGCCATCTGCAAGATATTTGGTCTTAAAGACCCATTTCACACCAATCACTTTCCGTTTCGCGGGACGCGGTACTAGCTCCCACGTATGCTTACGCTCGATGGAGTCGAGCTCAGCCTGCATAGCCTGTCTCCAAATATCCTGTGCAAGAGCCTCCTCCACAGTGGAAGGCTCAGAATCCTGAAGAATCTGTGACATAAGAGCATAGTTCACACATAGTGAACTGTCCCGCTGGGCCTGTAAACGTGCTGAGCGACGAGGACCTGTAGAAGAAGCAGGAAAGTGAGTAACACCTGAATCCTGCATGAGCCGGCGATACCACAAAGGAATCCGGAGAGACTCCGTCGGCTGTGAGGGAGACCGAGGGGTCTCCGGAACCTATAAAGCACCCAAATCGGAGAGGGACTCCCCCTCACCGAGTGAAGGTAGATCCTCCGCATCTGAAGAAGGCTCTATATCCTGTGAAGATCCCGAAGTGGCGGAAGAAGAGCTCGTAGAAGACGAAGGCACATCCACCAAGGGAGAAAGGGAAGCCGAGGTAGGAGGAACTGGGGGGGTGCTAAGAGGCATCCTGGAAGGAAGTGAAGGGAGAGAGGGTGGGGGGGGGGGTGTCCGTCGATGATGAAGAAACATCGGTAAGAGAACCATCAATCGGATCCTCAGAGGCAGAAGCCTCATCAAAGATCACATCCCTGCTCACCTCAACCGTCCGCGTCGTCGGGTCATAGAGCCGATATCCCTTCGTGGTCGTGCTATAACCAACGAAGATAAGCTTGCGTGACTTAGAGTCGAACTTCGTCTTCCTCTTCTTCTTGTCCACATGGACAAAGGCATCGCACCCAAAGATGCGAAAATGGGACACGGAAGGCTTCTTGCCAAAGAAAGCCTCATACGGAGTCATGTCCTGTAACGCCGAAGTCGGAGAGCGGTTGCGGATATGCACCGCTGTAGCCACCGCCTCACCCCAAAGGAAGTGAGGAAGACTCCTATGCTCCAGCATAGATCGGGCCATCTCAAGCATGGTCCGATTCGCACGCTCCACCACACCATTCTCTGATGGTGTGTTCGGATGGGAATACTCCACCCGAATACCATGATCCCTGCAAAACTGAGAGAAAAGATGAGAAGTAAACTCTCCACCGTGATCAGCTCGAACACCACGAACCTTGGAAGTGGTTTGGGTCTCCACAAACACCTGCCACTCACAGAAGCGGGAATACGCCTCGCTCTTGTACTCCAAGAAATAAGGCCACACATAACGACTAAAGTCATCCACAATCAGCATCAAATACTTGGCCTTCCCAAGGGAGGCCGTGCCCATAGGTCCGCAAAGGTCGGTATGAACCAACTCAAGTGGAGAAGTAGCCCGCCTAGAAGCAACCTGCGGGTGAGGCTGCCGGTGCTGCTTGCCCCTCAAGCAGCTAGGGCACAAAGTGTGAAGAGGAGGGAAATCAGGAAGTCCCTCCACCATCTTCCTCCTAGAAGCCCGGCGAAGTGAATCAAGGTTCAAATGACCATACCGAGCATGCCAAAGCAGCCCAAGCTCATGGGAAGTCCGCGCAGCCAAGGCTGTGAGCGTATAAAGCCCACCCTCCTGTGAACCTGTCCAAAGAGCAGCACCTGTAGAAGCATCCTCCACTGTGACTGCATCCTGAGTAAAAATGACCCGGGTACCCAACTGAGTAAGACCATGCACAGATAATAGGTTAAAACCCAGATCAGGGACATAGAGAACTTTGGCGGAGGAAGACCGCCTGTCAGAAAACATAGATAAAGTCCCCACTCCGCGAACAGGAACTGTAGAATTGTCACCAATGGTGACTGTACCCCCTCTGGATCGTAGATCCTGAAGCCAATCCTGACGAAAGGTCATATGTGAAGATGCTCCACTGTCGACGAGCCAAGGCTTCTCCTGTGTGGTAGAAGCAAGGGCAGTGTCTTCCTCAACAAAGAGATGCACAAACGCAGATTCTGTTGTGGCTGGAGCCGCCTTCGAGTCCTTCTCCTTAGGCTTCAAATGGGGATACTTCTGCCAACACTTCTCCTCAGGATGAGTGCCCTTCCCACAATGGGGACACTTGGGCTTCTTCTCCTTCGCATCCTTCGTGTCCTCCTCCTTCTTGTCCTTGGCCTTCTCCTTCTTTTGTTTCTTCTTCTTGCCACCACCTGTACCAGCCGTAAAGGCCTTGGTGGAGCCACTGGCTCCCACCTCTTTGAGGCACTCGTCATGCTCCAAGACAAGCGGGGAAAGCTCCTCCCAAAGGAGAGTTTCAGGGGTCCTCGAAGTGATGAGGCTGGTGTAGAAGACATCATAACGGGGTGATGGCAGCTGAGTCAACAGAATCATCGCCATATCCTCAGACGATATCAGACGACCAAGAGAGGCAAGCTCGCCTCGCATATCCTCCATCTTCGTGATGTGCTCCTTCATGGAAGAAGAACCATCAAGACTGAGCATCCGCAACTTCTTCTCCAGGGAAATCTTGTGGGCAAATGTCTTGTGCCGATACAAAGACGCAAGCTTTGTCCATACTTCCGCCACGGTCTTTAACCTGTGAACATGTACAAGAACAGAATCATGGAGACTCATAAAAAGAAAAGAACGGGCTCGTGAGTTGAGCCTATCTCATAAGGCTGCACGGTCCATAGAGGTGCCATCGGACGAATCCACGGGGGGTCGGTCGATGGGCGAAGAAACAAGATCCCAAAGGTCAAAGGTATCAAGGATGCAAGCCACCTTGCAGGACCATAGGGAGTAGTTGGAACCATCCAACTTGTCTTCCTTCGGAAAGGAAGGGAGAATCGGCACCTGGATGGAGGGAATCAAGGAAGGCATCCACACATCTGATGCAGTCTTCACGGAAGAAACCTTCGCAGTAGAGGGAACCCTCTGAGATGCATGGACTGAAGAAGGACGAGTGCGAGGAGGGTCTTCCCGATGTCGAACTTCACGATAGTCCCGCCTCCGCTCAGAGGAATGATGAGAAAGAAGCTCATCCTCTGAGTCTTCAAAGCCTGAAAACTGGTAAGACATCTTCCAATCTGCAAAATACCAAAGAAAGTTGTGCCGCTGACGAAATAGGACCAGCAATGTGGTCACCAACCACCAAACACCGGGAACAAGCCCAGACAGAGGTCGCCTGCAGGAGAGGAGCAGCCGGGGGTAGAAGCGACCTGCAAAACAGCAAAACGCAGGCTGTAGGAAGGTCGCCCTGCAGCAGAGGAGGTCGCCTGGCAGCAAACGCAGGGTTGCTGCGTCACTGGATGACGTGGCAGCCCCTGTGTACAGCAAACGCAGGCTGTACAGCCTCAGATGCAGTCGCCTGGCTGGGATGGACCTGTTGGCAGCCGCCTGAGACAATCGCCTGGCTGTTGTGAAACTGTGGGCAGCAGCAGTAAGGTATTTCTCTCGTCCTCCGTGCTCTCAATCAGGCGATGATACCATGTGAGAGTGCGCAGCGAAAGAAGAACACGAACACAGAGGAGAGGAGAGAGGAAGCAGAGAATGAAGGAAGAAAGTCTGCACTGACTGAGATGAATGCTGAATACACTGGAATGGACAGAACAGTCCCTGCACGCAGCCCGGAGCGTCAGTGAGGGAACCAGGACAGACTGGAGGCAGAGGCAGCACCAATGCCGGAGACAGAGACGGAGGAAGCAGTGCTGTACCTGCAGAGAATGAATGCTGGACTGACTGGGGGGGCTGCTATAAATAGCCCCCAGCCAGAAAACTGGCCGACCAGCTAAACTGGCCGACCTGGCCAGATCTGGCCGACTGTGGCCAGATCTGGTCCGACTGACCAGAACTGGTCCGACTGCCCAAAATAATGGGCAGTCACCCCAAAAACAGCCCAGATCTGGGCTGTAAAATGCCCAAGGCTGCATGCTGACTAAAGCAGCCTAAAAACACACTGACAGAGCTCCTCTGTCTCCTGTCAGACTCTGACAGGAGCTCACAACTAGGAGATGACTGACTGAGACTGAATAAGAGCAGGCTAACAACATGTACGTCTGAAATCTATACTTCTACGTGGTCATTAATTGCTGATTGGTACTTGTTTGTACCTTGGTCACTTGGGTGACAATTTGGGCCAGCATTTGCTAGTTTTTTTGTCACATTTGGGCTGAAAATCATGGCTGGCAACAATGGCAGCAGTAATTGGATGCACATAAAGAAGCTTGAAGGCGCACATAATTTTGCAGTTTGGCAAAAACAGTGCTACAATATCCTATTACAAAAGAAGCAGGCAAAGCCGATCAAAACCAAAGGGGCAAAGCCCGCGGACATGGATCAGGATGATTGGGATGAGTTGAATGAGCTTGCACGCTCAACCATAGAGCTATAGAAGAACTGTATGCACAGAAGAGTGCTGCAAGCAAAATATATTGGCTGAAAAGCTTATGGATTTGCGTATGAAAGAAGGTACAGCAATGTCTACTCACTTGAGTGAGTTTAACTCTATTTTCAGCCAGCTGGTTGCCTTGAAGTTCATGATTGATGAGGAATTTAAGGCTACTTTCTTGCTTTGCACTGTACCAGAGAGTTGGGATACATTCAGGACTGCTATGAGCAATTCTAATGTAATCCTTTTGTATGCTGATGTAGAGAGAGCTCTACTTATGAAAGAGATGAATCGGCAGAACAATGCATCCAATAAGTCTTCCAGTGCTTTGCATACTAGGGGCAGATCACAACAAAAGGGTAAATATGACGGCAAGAGACGCAGTAAATCATGTGGCAAAGATGTTGAATGCCATCATTGTGGCAAGAAGGGTCACTTTAAACGTGACTGCTACAAATGGAAGAAAGAGAAAGGAAAAGGCAAGAAGACAGATGATTGCAAGGAAGAAAAGAAGGACAATCAGTCTAAGAAGAGCAGTGTAAAAATGGAAGAGGTGAATGTAGTCACTCATGACAGTGACAGTGGGAGTGATGTACTCTTTGTCTCTTCACATTTTGGTGCATATGCTTTAATTGTAGATACAGATGATGACATGCATACCTGGATTCTTGATTCAGGTGCTTCCTTTCATGTCACCCCTCATCGTGAGTGGTTTTCCGCCTATACAGGGGGGTCGACATAGTGTTGTCCATCTTGGGGACAACTATGCATGTGAGATTGCAGGTATTGGCAGTTAGCAGTGTGCAGTTACAGTTTCAGCATGGCTCTGTCTTTACACTTCAACATATACAGCATGTACCTCAGCTCAAGAAGAGCTTGATTAGCACAGGACAGCTAGATGATGATGGTTTTCATACCACCTTTAGTGATGGAAAATGGAAGATCTGTAAGGGATCTAGGGTTATTGCCAGAGGTTGCAAGAGTGATACTTTGTATCCACTTCATATATCTAGTATGCGTGACCATGTTGTTGCCGTGACCGAGCAGCCAAGCATTTCTTTGTGGCATGGCCGATTGGGACGCATGAGTCAAACAACAAATGAAAGTGCTTTCTCGTTTGGGTTACTTGCCTTGTCTTCGTTATGCTGATTTTGAGCATTGTGATCATTGCATTTATAGCAAACATGCACAGACGTCACATAAAAAGTCTCTTTCTTTGAAATCTTCTCCTCTAGAGTTAGTGCATTCGGATGTATGTCAAATGCCAGGATTATCTTTAGGGGGAAAGAAATATTTTGTCACCTTTGTCGATGATGCTACACGAAAAGTATGGCTTTATCCTATTCGTGGCAAGGATGAAGTGCTTGACAAGTTTAAAAAATTCTTGGCATTGGCTGAAAATCAAACAGATAAGACACTTAAGTGTCTTCGCTCTGACAATGGTGGGGAATATGTGTCCAAGGCCTTTCAAGCATTTTGTGACAGTAAAGGGATAAAGAGGGAGCTCACTGCCCCTCATAATCCACCCCAAAATGGAGTTGCAGAGCATATGAATCGGACCATACAGGATAAGGTTCGTACAATGATGTCTCATGCTGCATTACCCCATGATTTTTTGGGCAGAGGCTGTTATGACAGCCGTTCACTTGATTAATCGGTCACCAAATAGGTCTTTTGGGGGGGGGGGGGGGAGGGGTTCCCCAAGAAGTGTGGTCGGGCAAGTCACCTTCATATGCTCATCTGAAAGTGCTTGGCTACGAGGCTTTTGTGTACATTCGTAAAGAAAAACGCAGCAAACTTGAGCCAAAGTCCTATAAATGCATTTTCCTAGGATATGGTGAAGAGGGTGAAATGGGGTATAAATTGTGGGATCTCGGGAAAAGGAAAGTAGTACGTAGCAATGACGTTATCTTCCGGGAAGATCGCATGCACAAACAGCCCGAAAAGACTGAGGAGGTCTGTAGGGTTGTATTCCGGGAAGAAATACCTTTTGCACAGCAAAATGTGCCCGCTGTACAGCAGCAAATACCTGCTGTAAATGAACCTGTGAATACAGGAAATGATGCTGGAAATGATCAGCCAGCTATTGCCCATGAAAATGAGACATTCCATGTGCAGAAACAGCCAGAACAGCAAGCTGTTAATGCTGATTTGCAAGCTGAAGTGCCAGGACAGCATGCTGAAAATGGGAATTTGCAGGAACAGCCAGCAAACAATGACCATTGGGTTAGGAGATCGTCTAGGGCTACTAGACAACCTGACAGGTTTGTTCCTGGTGCAATTAATGTGGCTGAGTATGTCATGTTGACAGACTGTGGTGAACCGTCTTGCTTCAAGGAAGCAATGGACAGACAGGACAGCAAGAAATGGTATAAAGCCATGTTGTCAGAGATGGAATCTCTTGAAAAAAATGGCACTTGGGACTTGGTGCAGTTGCCTAAAGGGCAGGAAACCCTTCCATGCAAATGGGTTTACAAGATGAAGGTCACTTCTGGTTCCTCACCAAAGTACAAAGAAAGATTTGTTGCAAAAGGGTACAAGCACAAGCAAGAAATTGACTTTGATGAGATTTTCTCTCCTGTAGTCAAGATGACTACATTGAGAACTATTTTGGGCTTGGTTGCAGTTGAAGATATGGAACTGATACAAATGGATGTAAAGACTGCGTTTTTACATGGTGATCTGCATGAAGACATATACATGCAGCAGCCTGAAGGGTTTGTTGAACAAGGGAAAGAAAAAATGGTATGTAAACTCAAAAGGAGTTTGTATGGGCTGAAACAAGCACCAAGAGAATGGTATCATAAGTTTGATACATTCATGCAGTCCCAAGGCTTTCATAGAAGTCAAGTGGATCACTGCTTGTACACCAAGAAGGCAACAGATGGTAGCCCGATTATCTTGGTTTTGTATGTAGATGACATGCTGATTGCTGGCAGGGATACTCATGTCTTGAATTCATTGAAGCAAAGTCTTCATGGCAGCTTTGACATGAAGAATCTGGGTGATGCAAATCACATTCTTGGCATGCGAATACTCAGAGATAGATCAAAAGACTTACTCTATCTATCTTAGCAGAAGTATATCTCCAAAGTTTTGCAGCATTTCAATATGGAGGGGGTGAAAACAATTGGGGTTCCATTGCCTCCATATGTGAAACTCAGTGCAGAGGACAGCCCTACATCTGATGATGAGAAGGCTGAAATGGCCAAGATACCATATGCTTCAGCTGTTGGGAGTTTTATGTATGCTATGGTTGCTACACATCCTAACATTGCCTTTGCAGTGGGAGTGGTTAGCAGATACATGGCAACCCCTGGCAAGAAGCATTGGGATATAGTGAAAGGTATTATGAGATACCTCAAAGGCACAAAGGAGTTGTGCATCTGCTTTGGAAAGCAGAAGGCATCTGATGTTGGCTTTACAGATGCAGACTATGTTGGTCATACGGACTGCAGGAAGTCCACTTCTGGGTATGTGTTTACTGTCACAGGAGGAGCAGTCTCTTAGATCTCCAGGCTACAAAAGTGTGTTGCATTGTCTACTACAGAGGCGGAGTATGTGGCTGCCACTGAGGCATGCAAGGAGGCTTTATGGCTTTCACGTCTGGTGGCAAAACTTGGCATCTCAGAGTTACATGTTCTCCATTGTGATAGTCAGAGTGCTATCATGCTAGCATGGAATCCTGTCTTTCATGCAAAGACAAAGCACATACAGGTGAAGTACCACTTCATTAGAGATGTACTTGACAGCAAGAGCATTGAGCTTGTCAAAGTGCATACAGATGATAATCCTGCACACCTTCTCACGAAGGGTCTTTCAGCAGAGCGGTTTGCTCATTGCTGACAGATGATGGGAGTTGGATAGATATATTTATTTCAGCTTTGTATATACCTAGGCTTAGCCAATTCTTTTCTCCTCTTAAGACACATTGCCTTTAGGTGGGAGGTTATTGGGAATAAAGGGCCATCGTGCCTTTTATATGTGCACGGGTGTGAACACACCCTTAGCACATTGTACTTCCATACATATATCTATCTAAAAACCTAAAGTGATACACTCGTCATTGTACCGAAAAATGTGTTCACTCTCCACTCTACTCTCTCACACTCTCTCTGTCTCTCTCACTACGCATAACAACTATCTGCCTCGATCTCCGTGCCTAATCGATTACTACACCACATATTCATTCATCACTTGACAGTTCTTGGAGAGAGGAAGCAGGTGCCAGTGCCTCCACAGCCGGTGACTCACATTGTATCTATACAGTCTCATGTCTTGGTATATGGATTCCATTTCTCGAGCAGACATCTGAGTTCTCATATGTATTGTGTTCTCTCATTTTTTCTTTTGTCTTGTGTTCAGCAATTTATTTCAGCACATGTTTATGCTTCCATTGCTGCACCACTTCTGACATGGTATCAGTTTTCAGGATTTGTGTTTTTGTTGTGTTTCTTGCTGATTTTTGGACTGTTTTCACCCTTGCTGATTAGGCAGCGGCTGCTCCATACAGGCGACCTGTTTGACCTGCGTTTTCTGCAGATTTGCCATCACCTGCTGTCCAACACCTCCTACTGCCCGTGTTTTCATCATCCAGCTTTTGGCAACAGCTCCGTACACCTGTTTATGCAGTGTGCAGCCTGCGTTTTGTTGTTTTCAGTACTATTTTGGGCTGGGCAATTGGCAGCGATTGGCAGAACAAGCCGTTTTTGTTGTTTTTGGCAAATTTGAACTGATTTTTTTACTTCGTGCAGCAGATTTTGGTTTCTTTTGATCAGATTTTGGGTTATACTGTATGTGAACTCTTGCTTTTTGCAGTCTGTGCTTGTGGTTTGGCGGTGTTCCCTCTCCAAATGCCTTCTTTTCTCTACTTCTGTTCTACATCCTCTCCAAATGGCTCCTCCGTGCACATCCACTGATGACACACTACATGGAGATTCCAGCCATGCTTTTGCAGCTTCAAAGAGGGGTTTGAAGACAAAGAAGTCGAAGGCCCAGTGTTACCACTATGGCAAGAAATGCCATTTACCGCACGACTGCATAGAGTTAGCAGCTTCCAAGAAGAAAAAGGAGCAGAAGACGAAGTGGGATGTGGACTCCTCCGACAAGTAATCATCTGCCTCAGATTTCGATTCCGATCCTTCAGCCAAGGCGAAGTCCAAGGTGTGGAAGGAATCCTCTTCCGTTCGTGGAAAGGGCTTAGAAGCCCCTTCCTCAACTGCTTTCTAGTGGTGGTAATGAGGTCATCCCTCATAACCCTCCAGTGCCAAAGAGGGAGTGTGAGAGGGTGGTGAGATAGGGCAGCCGTGCCTCATCTATATTTCTATACAGATGCACAAGATCTAGAGAGGGACATCCCTGACGCATCGACCGAAGTCTGGCAGGTACAAATCCTGGAGCTAGGATTGACATCCAGGTTCATGATGGACTGGTTATTTGACAGAGAGCGGGTGGCTTTCGTCTGGAGCTCACACGAGGGGATACTTTGACGGTCTAGCCAAAGAAGGGGAATTCATGGTCATTTATGCACTGCGGCATTGGTGACAGGATGGTCACGTATGCTACATCAGGGGCATTGTGACAGACATTTAGTCCTATATATTGTCTGGCTCCCTTCTCCACATTCATTCATCACTTGACAGTTCTTGGAGAGGAAGCAGGTGCCAGTGCCTCCACAGCCGGTGACTCACATTGTATCTGTACAATCTCATGACTTGGTATATGGATTCCATTTTTCGAGCATACATTTGAGTTCTCATCTGTATTGTGTTCTCTCATTTTTTTTCTTTTGTCTTGTGTTCAACATTAGTACATATTTATGCTTCCATTGTTGCACCACTTCTGACAGAGCCCACTTCAGTGAAGGAGGCTTTGCAGTCTGACCATTGGCGAAAGGCTATGGAAGCTGAGTTGGAGGCTATTGAAAGGAATGGCACTTGGTCTCTTGTGCCTCGTCCCTCTCACAAGAAGGTGATTAGTGTCAAGTGGGTCTTCAAGACCAAGTACCTTAGCGATGGTTCTTTGAACAAGAACAAGGCTCGCCTTGTTGCTAAAGGTTTTGCTCAGTGCCCAGGCATTGATTTCCATGATACTTTTGCCCCCACTGCTCATATGGTGACTATTCGAGCTGTTCTTGCCTTGGCTGGCCATAGGAGATGGCCTGTCTATCAGTTGGATGTGACATTAGCCTTTCTTAACGGTGACTTGCAGGAGGAGATCTATGTAGAGCAGTCTCCTAGCTTTGGATCCTCAGATGGGAAGGTTTACAGGTTGAAGAAGGCCTTGTATGGCCTCAAGCAGGCTCCGCGTACATGGAAAGAGAATATTAACTCGTTTCTTCAGTCAAAGTTGGGATATCAACACTCCAAGGTTGATCCGCAGTTTTATATGCACACTTCCGCAGCACATCGTGTGTTGTTCATATTGTATGTTGATGATTTGATTTTGACATGGGATCATGCACAGAAGGTCCGAGAGACCAAGACAACTTTACATCAAACGTTCGAGATGACGAATTTGGGGCTTTTTGTCATTTCTTCTTGGGTCACGAGATTTATCAGTCTCAAGAGTGGGATTTTCATCTCTCAACAGAGATATATACAGGAGCTCTTGGTGACTTTTGAGATGGAGACTTGTCGAACCATTTCTACTCCTATGGATCCGAACTGGAAGGCCACTTCACACTCAAACTCTCCCTTGACGGATGCTTTCCGCTACCATCACTTGATTGGATCCTTGATTTGGCTACTCAACACTCCTGTTGATCTTTGTTTTGTTGTGGATCTTTTAGCAGGGTTCATGAGTGAACCCAAGATGGTGCATTGGCAGGCTACTTGACGGATTCTGTGGTTCCTGAGAGGGACCTCCGATCTAGGGATCCATTATCTAGCAGGTACAGGTGGTTCAGACTTGGTACTGACTGGCTGGAGTGATTCAGACTAGCCTGGTGATGTGGACCATAGACGGTCTACTACGAGATATTGCTTTACCTTGGGTGCTAGTGCTATTTCATGGAGCAATAAGCAGCCGCCCACAGTAGCCCTTTCTTCTATGGAGGCGGAGTATAGGGCCGCCTCTTCCACCACATGTGAGATTGTATGGCTTTGGAGATTGTTGGAGGAGCTTGGCTGCCCCCAGACAAGTCCTACTACATTGTGGTGCGACAATGAGAGTTGCATTGCCTTGGCACGGAACCTAGTGTTCCATGCTTGGACGAAGCATATTGAGATCCAATACCATTTCATTCGCGAGAAGCTTCTGGATGAGACGATTGATGTGGTGTACTACAAGACGGAGGACAATCTTGCAGATTTGTTTACGAAGGCACTTCCCTAGGCTTTACTTTATCAGCATTCTAGATCCCTCAGTCTGATGCCTCGTCCAGGATCTGAGAGGGGGTGTTAGAGGCAAAGTCATCCCCTGGACAGGCTGTATTAGGGTTTCTGCACAGTTAGGGATTGATACAGCAGTGTACAGCATGTTTTCCCGGCCAGGCAGCCATTCGAGAGCACCTCGGTGTGTGGAGCAGGTTCACAGATCTGTCCGACAGAGACATCAGTCCCGGGCAGGCAGACACGTCAGCAATCTGCGCAGTCAGACAGACAGCATACTGGTGCCACATGGCACAGCAGGTAGAGGCGCCACTTTTTGTGGGCAGTCGGATGTTGCACCTTTTTGAGATGCAGTCGGCTGCATTTAATGCAGCCGACCTGCTGCTGGTGGTTGGCCTTTTCCTGGCTATAAATAGCCAGCCTCTTGCACACTCTTTCACATCAGTTCGTGCCACACTTTGGAGCGTGGAGATCAGCCCGGAGCCGGTTCATGATCAGGCCTTTGCTGCCAGAGAGGTGTGCGTGTGTGGTGACAACATCGAGGAGGAGATACCAAGACATATGCATTGCACCCGTGTATATATCTGCATCCTTTGTATTCAGATTTCTTCATACAGCATATCTCCTTGTTCTACTGTCTCTTTCTCTCTCTCTCTTCTCTCTGTGTTTACCCTACTCCCTCAGTCTCGTGCCATACGCTTCCGCATCGCTGCACTCTGTCAGATGCCCCTTCTTGCCACAATGGTAACATTGTGTCTTCTTCTTCTTCTCACCCATCTCTAAAGTTGCAAATGTTTTCAACCACCATATCAATAAAGTAGCCTCCCTGATGTTGCCAATGTCTATGTAAGGCATTGACTACACCATCAAAATCCAGACAAAGCTTCTAGAGGATAGTCCCCACAAGACATGCTTTTGGAAGGCTGGACTGCATGTGTTGACATCAATATTGTATCTATGTCACACGATGAAGCCTCATACATAAGCTGTAACTTCTCCCACACTTTTGAAGAGGTCTTACAAGAGGTAACTGCCAAAATAACTTCTTTAGAGATGCATCAAAGAAGAACAATGCAAGCACGAGCCTCATCTATCTCCCATGTAGGCACTACTTCCTCATAGTTGTCTAAGTCCCAATTCTCTAGAATGGAAGATGGCATCCAAGGATACAATATGGCTCCTGAAACAACATACCATAAATACTTCTGCACACCACTTGAGAGGAGATGCAAAGAAGATGAAGTAAAGAAAAGGTTTAGAGAGAGAGAGGAGTACAGTGACATAAGCACAACAGCTGACACATGTGATGTGCCTTTGATTGTGTCAAAATCAGGCTGAAAAAATGCAAACTTGCTGAAAACACAGTCTGTCAGAGAGCAGATCTACCAAAAAAAGTTGAAAAGCGCTGCAATGACAGCAAAATATCAGCTGTATCAACAAAACCGTTAGCAAATTAGGCACAAATTGGGCAGTGAGTTCAGTGAAACACATGCTGTTTTGTAGAAAATGGCTGCAAATCTGATCAAAAACTGAGTCAGATCAGCAAAACACAGGTTGAACTGCAAAAAGCAGGGGCAAGTTGTAAAACCACAGGCTGAAAGATGGTTGCCTGGGGCTGGAAACTGTCGTCCTGCACAGATGCAATCGCTTGGATCAACCAAAGAGGGATCAGCAGCAAAAGTAGGCTGGTTGGTGCAGTTTATGCATGGTCAGACCTGAAAGCAGCAGTCACAAACAATAGGCAGCACCAGAACCAAGTGGGAAAGGCTCTGATGCCATGTCAGAATAGGAGGCAGCAGTGGAAGCAAAGAGACACAGCTGTAGTAGACTGCAAGAACACAAAGAACAGAGAATCATATTGCAAACAACACAAGAACTCAAAAAGAATATGCTTGGGAAATGGAATCCATATACCAAGGCATGAGAACACTACAAAGGCTTGGGTACTAAGTCACTTGCAGTGTGCACCAATCTCCCTCTCTTCCCCAGGATGCCGTCATGGTCAAGGATGAGTATCTGATGGATGAGTTACAGTTGGAGGGAGCCTACCTATAAGTAGGCAGAGAATAATGCCACAAACAGAAGACCGGTCAGCCAGCCACTAGAGTCTCTAGCAAAAAATAGGGAACACACAACCACAAACTCATGCTTCCATGAGATGTACACTCTGCTACACTTACAGCACCACCACATCTTTCATATCTAGAAAGCAAGAAATATTAGAGGCGAAAGAGATCAAGAGTAACTAACACTACTTAAGCACTTTTGATGTACACCTGATTTCCAACTTAATGTCATAATCATATATACTAAGCCAAATCCAAAAAGAGAAAAAAGCATCACAAGAAAACCTACAGATGGCGAGCAATGAGAATGGTCAACCCAAAATGTTGCCTGCTGGAACACATAGAAAGATATAAGGCCAGCACAGAAAAATGAACGACCAAAGTAAAAGGGACGGATGAAGACTTGCAACTACAAATCTATTGTCTGTCCTAAGCAAAGCATACAATAGCTTTAAAAATGGTGGGATACATAATTATGTCTTCCTTAAAGGAGTCACAAATCGATTGTCTTTACATCTTTATTATCATGCCTATCCAGCAACCTACAACTGTCATTCGGAGACCTACAAAATTACAGTCTCTTCTCGTGGAGTGGAATCACTCCATCAACTACTTCTTCTTATCCTTCTTAGGATGGCCTTTGAAGGTTCTGGTTGGTGCAAATTCTCCCAGTTTATGACCCACCATGTTTTCGGTTATTCTGATAGGGACATGCTTCCTCCCATTGTGAACAGCGATAAGATGGCCCACCATTCTGGGGAGGATCATGGAGGCGCGAGACCAAGTTAGGATAGGCTTCCTGTGGCTCACCTGGTTCTGCAGATTGAGCTTTCTGATCTTCTTCAACAAGGATGGAGCTACGAAGGGGATGTTGCCAAACATGTCTGCTCCACTGGATTGAGTGACCGGTGTTCTCTGCAGGCATGGAGCCAGTGCAGCTTGTAAGAATTTTCCCGATTGAGAGACGCTACTCACTTCTCTTCAAGAATTCATTAGTAGAGCTGTCAAGACCTCTCAGACGCCATACCTGTGCAGGAAAAGATCCGTCAAAGGCAGAAGGAGACTTTGAGCCGCGCAGTGTTCACGAAATACCGATGTTTAATGTAACGTGATTTGCAGAATTTTCAAAGAGAGCTGCTAAATTTGAAGAATAATATTTCAAACCTTAAACCTTAGAAAATAATATTTCAAACCTTAAACCTTAGAAAATGCCGAGTTATAAAAATGGCGAATACATCCACCTTGATTAATTAAAATATCCCTTTAAAATGTTGAGTTTAATGACCCTGTTGTGGAGAAGGCTGCCTTAAGAATCAAACTTTTAAGGAGACGTTGGATGCAGCAAACCCCATGGACCTACATGCTAGTTAACATTCTTGTCATTTTCAATTGGAAATTCTATAATCCTTGGGCCATGTCTGGATTAGAGGTCCTTCAATCACATGCAATCAACAAAGTCAAAGCACCTGGGCTCCTAGGATATTTCATAGAGGACAAGGTGCTAGTCCTAAGCACTGCGAGAAGTAAACATGCCCTAAAAAGCATAGGTGTTGATGAAACTGTTTTTTGGTGAAAACACTTTGACCCCCTCTAGCTGCTATCGAGCTTGGTAGAAGAGGGATTTATCTTGTCAAAGCTGGATTCTTTCATCTCAAGCATTGGTTGGAGCCTAAAAATTTTGATCTCTACAAGGGCCAAGAACTCAAATCATCTAATCTCTCCAAGGCACTCAAACTATCATGGGAGTGGGTAGCAAAGAAGTGCATAGTAGGAATAAGCATGTTTCTAATGAAAGAGAGGACCATGGTATCTCTTTGCTTTGGCAATAAAGGGGTAATGACTACTCTCAACACCAAGTTCATCAAGAAAGTCCTACTCTATGGCCTTTGGGATTTCTCACGGATTAACAATGCTTGGGAAACCATCTTAATGAGAAGGTTCTATTAGACAGCTTAAGTGGAAATTGGTACTTGGCTCTCCCACTTAAGGATAGGATCTTTTTGTGGAGAGTCATGGCAAGGGTGATGCTCTATGGTCTTAAATTGAAGAAGAGAGGCATGGCAAATGGATTATGCAATTGTGGGCAAGAAGAACCTCTCAAACACATTTTATAGTTTATTAATTCAACTATCTTTGTGCATCTAAAAATTTGAGTTAATGGTTTACATGTATGTTTGCAAAAATGTTTCTCATTGACACTACTTTGATAGCCTACCAAAATGCTAGAAGACCCCTTCCATGACCATGTTCAACAACGTCAAACCTTATTTTATCTCAACAATAATCAAACTTCACTAACATTGACAAACTTTAGCACACCTTCTGCAAGAGAGATAGAGAGAGGGATAAATGCAACAATTTCAATAATTACCTTTATAAATATGTAAACGATATGTATGAATGCATCTTTTAGTTGTTATATATTGTATGCTTGTTATTTATGTTTTACATTAGTTTGTTATTTCCATGGATATGTAGTTTAGAGGCTTTCTTTTAATGCGGTCAAAATTATCACGGAAAGCAATAGATACATCACACATAGTTAGTATTTCACCACACTAGTAAGCTGATAACAACATCCTTGATATGGTCCTCCTCCCCTAGGCAAGCAAGCAACTTCAAACACTCATTTACAATTTTGTCAAATTGGTCAAGCATGCTACGAGCACCACCTTTGAAAACCTTCTTGTTCTTAGCATCCCAAACAGACACCAAAACCACCCCCTAATAACACTCCAAAACAGGGATGAAGCCCAAGGACATTCTACCCTTCACTCCTAAAGCGTGTGTTTCCAAGGACTCTCTTCATAGCCACCTTCCAACAAAAGAAGTTAACTTTGGGAAAGGGCATTGTGCTCCATATCTTCTTGATAGCCTTTCTCATAGACTATTGTGATGACCAATGATGAGCTTTTGGCTTTCCGTTTAGAAGAAGATTTAGGCTAGCATTACCATTCCAATGGAAGTGCTTTGCACTGATTATTATGATTTTGCTACTAGATGCCTTTTTATGTATTCATAGGGAGACTCGTGGCTCAAAGGAGTTTCCCAAATGGCTTGCATTGGCATTCCAAGCCCATTGCTCGCTAGTCCATTTTAAGTCCATTGATGGAGGTCTTTTCTAGGTTGTGGTTTGTTCAAACACAAAAAGAGATTGGATGTTGTCATACTCTATTGACTCTAAGGAGAACTTGCTTCACAAATTCCCATGGTCAATTGACTTGTCTCTTTCAAATTTCTTTCTATTTGAGTGCCAAGTTTGGGTATTATTCCCTGGGCTACACAATCTTTGATACTCAAGTTAGGGAGATTGCTAGCTCTCTGGGCAAGGCACTTTATGTTCCACCATCACTTGTCAACCTAAAAGGGGACTGAAAGACTTGTATCCTTTGCGACAAAACAATGGAACCCTCAAAGGTGCTTCACCTGCAAGAGGTTAAGAAGAGTGGAACTCCTCTCAAAGTTCAATTCTCACATTCTCTTGATGCATGTTACCTTTGTCATAAACTTGGCCATTTTGCTAGAGAGTGCCTATAAAGAAGAAAGGGAAAAGAAGTTATTACTACATATAGCAAGCTAGGGATATTGCAAATGGCAATCAAAAGGATAAGGCCAAGGTGGACGATGAAGCCAAAGCAAAAGCCACTACTACTAAAGATCCACAATCACTTGCTCCAAGACAATCATTGCAACTTTCTTTGACCTCTAGGAACCATGCACCAAATGAATAGATTAGCAAGGAGCAAAAAAATGAAGTGCAAAACAAATAGAAAAATGGAGCAACCATATCCATTAACAAACTCGCAAGGAGCTTGATGGGGTTCACAAATCTATGCACCCCACGGAGAATTTGGGCTCAAATTCTTAAATTAGCGATGAGTAAGATCAATTGTTGCTTGTGAAATGTGAGAGGTCTCTACTTCACAAGAAAGAAATATGTAATTGTATTGCTTTGTAGAATGTTCATGCCAAACATTCTCTATCTACAAGAGGACAAATGTGGGTCTTCCCCTTATCAAACATTGTTGGGTGCATCAAGACCTTGATTAGGGGGAGTGAGGGCTACCCTCATCTATTCTAAAACACTTTTTAAACCTAGGTTTCTAATAACGAGTGATGTAGGTGAATTCATTGAGATTAGCATTTCCTATGAGGGTCCAAATATGGCTGCAGTGAGCATTTATGCACCTAATCATAGTAGACCACATGGAGGAGACCTATTGATAATAGTAGAGATGATTGCATGGCACTTCTTCCAAAGTGATATGGAACTCATGCATAGGGATTACAATGATGTGATTGTGTTTTTGCAAACTCGTAATAATAAACATTAACTCTATGATTTTACATTAATAACGTTAAAAATAACATTAATCGAGTGAAACTGTGGTTATGTTGGCTAACTCACAAGGGTTTTTGTGTTTCCCTATAGGACCACCAGGCTATGTAAGAAACCCAATGGGCCTAAAACCCTAAAAAATCCACTATATATAGGGAATCCCAATCTCATTTCTCACTTTTCTATCTTCCGAGTGAGTTTGTTAGGGAGTGCATCCTTCGTGAGTGAAGAATTCTCCTATGGGACTATTCAAAGAGCATCTATTGCATTGAGTGAATTATTCTAAGAATCTTTCAATGAGCTAGATTCCATTCTTTGCACATGGATACTTAAAAAACAAAAACCAAAGTGCATGCAAATAAGATCGAGTTACTTGTTCTAGCGAGAGTGAGAGGTAATCCTTGATTATTTGCTAGTCTTGGTTCTTGTTTTTTAACAAACATTGAGGCAATCACTAAGTGATTTATATCTTGGATATATTGGTCCTTTCATGGGCTACATGTATCCTAGATATGACACATTGGTTTAGAAAATAGAAATTAAATATGTGTAAACTTTTTTTAATGGGCTAACATCCTATCTTAGGCAATATTAGTTCATGGTATGGTTGTTGTTTGATGCTATTTGGAATATGTTGTCCCTAGCTGAGCAAAGATTAGTTCATTAGCTTTATTTATCATTAGTTTTAAACATGTACTTTAAAGTGTAATGTCATGCTTATTGTTGATAAGTTGTGCACATGGATTGCATATTAATTAAAAATGTAGTATTACAATATAAGTATGTGAACACTAATGTTCACATGGTATAAAAGTTATGAATATTTAGAATAATTTTGTGTGTTTACTTGTGTCTATGAATATTTCTTAGGTGTAAAAGCATTCAATGTTTACATCTTTATTACATGTTTACTTATCTTTTTCATAATTCTTTCATGTCATAACTCACATACATTCTGTGTTTATAATTAGTATAGAAACAATTTATTGCAAGGTTTTACTTTATCATCAAGGAATAACATTCACATGTGAGTGTGTGTTTCTTATTTTTAAATTCTAGTTGTCAAAACCTCATCATTCAATCCCCAATGAAATTGGCTAATAAAATAATATGCGTGCCTAGTCAAATCGTAGATGAGTTGCTAGAATTTAGATGCATAAATTGATGCTGGTCTGGATCCTTGTTGTAGACTTCTTATTTTGGTCTTAAAGACTCTAGCTCTATTAGTGTCTCAAAAGATGGTTGAGAATTCTTGAAAAGAAGCTTTAAAATCATCAAGTAGAGGAGATTTCTTCTCAAGTAAGGATGCAAGAGAGGGTTGTACTTAGGAGGAGTATGCCAATAAGTCCCACTTAAGAGCACCATTAGGCTAGCACTCAGGCTATATGTAGATGAAAACTACGCTTGTTGCAAACAACCTTTGAATTCTGATCTAGTCCCATCAAACTTTTCAGTTACCTTCGGCTCCTTTTTGTAGCTAAGATAGTAGCTACAAGATGTCAAAGGACAAACTTAGCAAGGATAAGGATTGTTGCCTCACAACTTACAAGACAATAACTTGAAGAAGAAGAAATTCTTTCTTTCTTACAAAATGATGTAGTAGAACAATACATTTCTTGATAAAAGATTGATACAATATAAGACCTTGATACAAGTCTAGATCCTTCCTAAAATCTTCTAGAGCTTTCTTGCATCTTCTAAAGGTTTCTAAAAGATATTAAGCTTCTTAATGTTTATGATATAAATAAATATTAATGATTAATTATCATTTATACCTATTTGCTATCAATCATTATTGAAAATTATTTGTAATTATTATTAATATTTTAATAATTAATTTACTAATTTTAGACTTAGCTTTTTTATTGAGCAATTCAAATCTCTTCAATTTTTACTGAGGCAAGCCACATTTAGTTTGTGCTAGGACTTATCTCAAGAATACTATTTATATAGTACAATTTTTTCATAGTAATAATTTATTTTATTAAAAAATTTAACTGATTTGTTCCTTAATCTAATATAGTTTCATATTGCTTATTTGTTCCTTAATCTAACATAGTTTCATATTGTTGATTTATTTATTTGTTAGTTTCATAGTTTGTTTCTCAAGAGTCAATACCTTCGTGGAGGCACTTATACATTTCTCATTGAGTCTTTGTTGAGCCAAACACACCAATAGTCGGGATTTTAGATGGACTTCTATTGTTGTAGAAGTTGCAACTCACATCAGTGAGACAATTTCTCACCTTGTGTCTCAACACTCCACTCTAACTAACCATGCATCCTCCTCTCTATCCCAAGAAAGGAAGAACACAAGACTAGCTTTGTGTTGTAGCAAACTCGCCAATCTTACCTTTCAAAGATTCAAAGATGGTTCCATGACCACAATCAAGATGATTCAATGCTATCCTCCTTTGCATGCGAAGCTAGTATAGAAGAAGAGAAATGCAAGAAGACGACAAAGAGCTTGTTCCCTTAGTCCCTCACTCAACACACTTCACGCACACACACGCACACACACACACACACACACACACACACACACACTCTCTCTCTCTCTCTCTCTCTCTCTCTCTCTCTCTCTCCCCCTCAATAATGGAAGCAAGATGATAGAATAGAAGAAGTGAATAAAAAACTTCAATAGTTGCAGTGATAGAGCTTCCACAACATGAATGTACCAGAAGGGTAATTATAATTGAGACCTCCTACCCTTATATAGATACACATTAGGGTTAGGTTGCCTCTCTGGGACAGCACACCGTTTTAGGGTCAGGATTTGCGCCCCACTTTGTGTTTTAGGGTTTCCACCACTATAAATTAGGGTTTGCGCCCTCTTTTGGGTATCCTATCTCCTTTGTGGGATCTAGGCTGGTTAAACCTCATAGCATGCTTGTACCTTAGTCTAAGTAGACCAAGCCTATGGTAGTCTAATCACAAATACATGTGCACAACCCATGCAACACTTGCGGGTGCTACAATTACAATGTGAAAGATAGATACAATGTGCACAGGAGTGAGCCTAGCTCTCACAAAAATAATATAACCATAATAATCTGATGTCCATGAAGTATAACAATAATACGTAAGTGCTAAAATTAATACAATGAAGCTTTGCAAAATAATAATCCACCATCAAATAAATTCGACACTTATACCATGACCTTGTTTGACTTTAGCCTTCACAAAATACTGTTAACATAAGCCCCCTCCCAAATGAGTGCCAATCCCATGGCACTCACATCAAAGGTAGACGTGGAATGTTGGGAATAATCCTAATGAAGTAGTATGGAGAAGTGATAAATGTTGTTGACAAAGAATTTTCACTAATGAAGAATAAAGTGTCTCATGACGAAAAACTAATATCGAAGATAATGATGCTTTGGCTAATGTGGTAGATGATGTCCAAAAGATGTGGCCCAATGATGGAAAGATAATGGTAGCATGAAGGATCAATGACAGCTTCACTAAAAAAGAAATCATGGAATGGTGAGGATGCAGAAGCCACCGATGTTGATGGTGTCTATTCTTCAAATGATCTATTGCAAAAATCAAGCAAGCTAATTGATGCTCTCCCTAAGGGGTGTGGCTAGCTTACTTATACAATGATGTGTGCACGTATATGTGGAACTAGGAGATGGGTCACAAGCCCAAAGTACTGTCCCATACTTGAGGACCCGATGGGTGAAAAGTTATTGTGTGGTGCTAAGCATAGGGGACATGTTGTTTGAGCAAGCTGGGGTGTCCTATCCTTGATGTGCCCTGATATTGTGTAGTGAGGGAAGGGCTAAGGGTTAGAGATGGAGCCAATCGACTAAAGCCACTAGACACACCTAATTGGAGGACCCCTAGGTGTAGTGAAAATGTGAAGGCACCTAACTAATCATGGAGCTTTTTCCCTTTGTTTTTTCTTTTTTTTTTTCAATTTTATTATTATTATTTTTTCCAAGGAGATATACAAGCGATTCATTACATGGGGACTGGCTGTAAGGTGAGTGAAAGACACCCTTTACTTAAAAGATATGACTTAAGGAAGGTTTGAAGGTAAATGGTTGATTTTGGACAGAAGGGGTGTGTACATCAGGCAAATCCACTATCCACCATATCTTCGAGTAAAGCTACACAATAAGATGGAAACAACATAGCTCGAAGAAGAAGACTTGCCATGGCAATGCGGTCAATCCTTGTGTTGATGTCAAAGAACAAAGAGGTGATAGGCCATCCTCATAGGGAGTCCATGACTACTATAAGAGCTTGACTATGAGGTGAAGATAATTGTAAGTAACTATGAATGCAGGATCTGGGCAATTTGAGTATAGTTTAAGAAAATTGTTGAAAGTGGGCAGTAGATCACACAACTAGAAGTGATAGATTTCACTCTCATACGGAGCATGGATATTTGGAATTTTGGGAAAGTTATGTCTACCATGCTTCTTAGCATCATAGTCTCTTCCATACCTTCTTGGATAAGGCCAATGGAGCATGTCTATCTTCTGATTTGAGTAGCAAAAGGTAGAATGGGCTATTTCAACTACTTTGAGGAGGATAGGATATCTCCACTTTGGTTGAAGTTTCCACACCTCTCGTGGCTTCTTTGTGAGATACTCCCTCTCATTCTTCTCCTTGGGAATCTTACAAGCTGCTTTCAAATCTATTATGTCTTGTTTCTTCAACCACTTCTTGGTGATATTCTCTTCCACTTGGATGACCTTTTGCATCATAATAAGTGTTAAGGGTGTTTTGAATTTGTCATCTTCATAGACATTGAAATAAAAAGTGATGGTTGCCACCCTCTTTTGCTTCTCATGACAAGTCTTAATGGGGTCATCTATTTGTGCTTTAACTCCCTACATGTCAATTCAATACTGTAGCACATCTTGAGGGGTAGCATTGTCAAGCATTTTTGCAAAAATAGAAAACCCTTACAAAACTGTAGTTAGGTTTGATTTTTTGTAGCTTACTTGTTTGCATGGTTGTTTGTTTTGACATTGCATAGTTGGATTTTCTATGTATGTCTAGGCTAGGAATTGTTTTTGTTATTTTGTTTGGTTGTGGAAACTTGATGGCCTTGGTCAATTTTGGTACTTTTTTTTGGATAGGTTGGAGCTAGAGATTTCCAATGGCTACTGAACATCATGGAACAAGTATGTTTTCTTGTCAGGACTCTTGCACATCATAGGAATTATGGGTTTACGAGCATTTCACATTGCCCTTGTTAGATGCAATGCACTCGAGGGTCATTTCCTGATTTTTTTCAAATAATTCCATGCCGTGGATTGGGTTTATGCACTTTTAGCACCTTTATTGAACACTAGCATGGCATGAGGCCTGTTGTAGCTATATGCAATAAGTCTTAGATGTACATGCACTTGAGAGAGCACCTTTCATTGAGCATGCATAGTCTCTTGCAGCACGATATTTGGGGCATACATCACTAAGTTAGGAACCTTTGGTTGAGTGTGAAAGGTGGTTGGGTGAGTTTGAGGGTTGTGAAGTATGCCACCAATTATGAGATGGGTTGTTTTTTTGGTCAATATCTTGAGGACCATCATTTTTTTGAGCGACATAGAGATTTTGGGTGGGTGGAGTGGAGTACGACATTTCTTCTTGTTGAGTGTTGAGAGGTGAGGATAAGGATCTTAAATAATAAAATAACTTTGTTTGCATTTTGCATGCCATATGAGTACATGTAGATACGCTAGGCACAAAATCTTTAGTGCATCCATATTTTCGTGTGGAAGCATTGCTTGATTGGTTGCATAGCATGGATACGACATTGACTATTTCTCAAATCATAAATGATTGGGCACAAATTTCTATTTCATAGCATATTCTTGTTGGAGTACATTGCATAAAAAAATAGGTTCATTTGAATAGAATATCCGTTTTGAAGACTCCAAGGGTGTGTATTCCATAATGTAGTTTATGGAAGAAGGACAAAGTTGGACTATTTTGTAGAAGTACAACTGAATGTGCAATAATTTAAGATTTGATACGTGGCGAAGATTCTGATGATCTCTCTTTAAAGCACATTCAGTTAAAGGATCCTTTTATTCTTGACATAACAAAACTCATAGTGGGATACGTAGACGATGATAACCCTATGGTGGTTAGAATTTTGTCTTCCAAGGATGTAAAAATGGTCTCTTACAATTTTAGCATACAGTGCAACCTGCTCAAGCCATCATCAACTATACAAGGGATGTTGGAATCAAATACAAAGGGTCATCAGTATGAAAACACAATGATATGTGTTTGAATGTAGTTGTTTCCTTGACGTATCAAAGCACGATGCTATTGGTAGATTTCAAGTGCAAAATGAAGATGCAATTGCTAGTATAAAAAAGGAGCGAATATCAACACTAGTGAACTACTATATAAGAATTTAAGTCATTACAATATCTGGGAGAGTTTATGTTTTTAGAGCGAGTAGATTCAATAGTTTCCTAAAACATAGACTTAGTGGCATCAAATCCTGGATTGCAAGGAGATATGGTGGCTTGTTGAATGGAAGGCTTAAAGTTTTTTCAATGAATATCATTAGATCAATAGGGTGTTAACGAACAAGGTAGAAATTTTGAAAAATCTAAAGTAGAAGATGAAGGGGCACCAATAAAAATATGGAAACACAAGAAGCATAGAAGAGTCCTAAATCAAGGAGAAAGGCACATGAGAAAAAATGCAAGTGAATACTTTTGTAAAAGAGCACAAGGCGCATCATGATTTATTTTAAGAGCACTAGTCTCACCCATGCAAATTGTAAAGGTAGATGGACGGTAGAAAGGAAGCTAGGAAGATAGGAGAATAATGGAAAAAAGGGCCTAGGCCAAGGGGATGACTGCCCAAGGGAAAGAGGGTTTTGTATATAAAGTTCAAAAAGTGAATGAGAGCTCATTCTTTGGTGTGTGGCAAAGTGGACTCTTCTTCTTCTTCTCTTCTTCTCTTCTCTTGCTTGCTTGTGAGTGCTTGAGGGCGGGAGTGTGAGTGAGTGAGGGAGTGAGTGTGTGAGGGTGAGGGATCATGGAGGTGAAGCCCTCCACCATCTCCTCTCTTCTTCTTCTTTTCTTCTCTTCTCTCATCTTGCGCATGGCTCTGGAGGATGGAGCTTGGAGGAAGAGGCATGAGGATGCTTGAGCGTGCATCACGAATCGTGGAGCTATCGGAGTGCTGAGAGAGGAAGCAACTCAATCGGGCATCAAGGTAAGGTCACTACACTCGTAGAGAGGGATAGTGTGTCAGCTATGTGAGAGGTAGCCATTAGTGCTCACTTGAAATGCTTGAAAGAATAAGTGGTCTGTGGGTCTTGGTGGTTGGCCGCCTCTACATTTTGGTTTCGTTGCCTGGACCAATAGATTCAAGCTTGAGCACTTGCTCGCTTCAAATCGAGCATTGAAGTAAGGGTTTCATCCCCGAATCGGAGCTTGAGGAAGATAGGAGGTTTTGGGTTTTTAATATGTGCTACAAGTAAGTATTTTTGGTTTTTGATGATTAGTTGAGTAGGAGAAATCATTTCAGTACTTTGCTTTTGATTTTTGTTGCATTTGGAGTAGGATAGGAGGGAGAAATCGGAGTGGAAAGCTTAGGGTTTGTTGCTGTAAAATAGGCCTAAACAGGGCACTAGAAGGGAAAAATTTGAAAAAAAAGAGTCCTCAAATGTGTTGGAGTCACAAGGGGAGTGATCAGGAAGGATAAGGTGGTACACAACAAGGGTTTTGTTGAGAAATAACAAATGAAGAGATGTCCTGAATCCCATACGCACAGTGAGGAGAGTGGAGAAGTGAAAAGCTATAAAGACATGTACTTGGTTCACTTTTCAATGCAATGCTATTTTGTAATTTGTACTTCATTTTGTGTCTCTATCATAGTCAGCTCAAGATTTTGTTTATGAGTCCAAGCCTACATCTTGGAACCAAATTCACTTGAGCAATAGTTTGTCCTCTTGCCTATGTCACCATGAGTCTTGTTATCGACTTCCGTCCTCCATAGTTAGTGCTATGCTCTAGATCTATGTTTTGTAACATGGTATCAGATCCTAGTTGGGCATGGCACAGCTCATACTTTGACTCTCTAGTCTTCCTTCACCTCTGGTGATCTCTAACCAACTCACATTCAGCTCCTGTCTCCATTTTCAATTTCAAATCTTAGCTGAACCTTGTGGCAGCCATATCCAGACTGCACCTACCCACCTTGGAGCTTCTAGATCTCTCTCTACATGCTATATCTTCCAATGATTCCTTCTAGATATATCTTCCTCTGCTCGAGTTGCTTCCTCTTGGCACCTCAATCAATGACATTGCTGCTCTACAGCTCTAGCATTGTAGAAATTGGAACTTACTACCCTGTTTGCGCCTGCGTGCTATTGTACAGCTCCACCACTCATGCGTGCCACAATCCAACTTGTAGCTATAGGGCATTTGAAGCTCATTGTATGAGCTATCTCACCACCAAAGGATTCTTCAAAAGATGCATCGCATCTCCTGCTACAAGCGAAAAACCAGTCGACCTGTTTAACCCTGATAGAAGCCATAGCATTTTTAGCTTTAAGCTCACAAACTCACTTCATTTTCTCTCTTTTGACACTCAAACCAACCTATTGCCACTTTGATTCATTGACTTACTCAGTGACAAACATCAAGGAGAAGACATTTGTGGAGTGTTTGGAAGACTTGGAATATTTAATCAAATATCATCATCAAGCTCCTCTTCTATCTCACTCTTCTCACTCCATTGGAAGGTTTTACCACTCTAATTTGAGCTCCCAACTCAGTTTTTAGCAAGGACTCAAGTTGAAGGAAAAGACAAGCATCAATACCATCAAGAAGGAAGAAGAGTCAAGCTTAAAGATCAGACATAGTATCTCTTGATACTACAGAGTGTGCATTCACATTACCTTGCACTTGTGTCTCTTGACACATCGAAATACAACTCTTTTACATACTGAATAATTGAAGCTTATCAACATGGAAAAACTTGAGCAAATTTAATGGAGAAGGTTTCCATGCTTGGAAGGAAAAGACCATGTACCACCTCATGAGGAAAAACCTCTAGGATCTCTTTGAAAATGATGAAGGTGATGAGATGACAGGGAAGAAGATTCAGAAAGCAGGATCCTTGCAGTAACTTCATTAAAAACCAAAGAATGGAAGAAGATGAATAACAAGGCACTAGGCATCATTGCCTCGGGACTAAGTGATGATGTGCCACATCATATCTCCGCCATTAGAGATGCTAGGACCGCTTAGGAGGAACTTGACAGGATGTTTGGTACCCAAGCAAAGAACTCGAAGGTAAAATTACTTATGCAGTTTTATAAGTTGGATGTAAAAGATAGTTCATCTATGATTGTACACATCAATAAGTTCAAGAGCCTTAAAACTCAGCTAGCAACTCTTAGAAGAACATTGATGAGGATGAGGCAATAGCAGTGCTACTTGCCAATGTTAATCATGAACCGTATGGGAACCTTGTTTCAACACTATGTAATGTTCCTAGTCTCTCACTCAAAGACATTGAGCACTCACTGCTTGATGGAGAAAGCAAATTTAAAAGCAAATATGTAAAAGAGACCAGCTCAAGGGAAAATCTCCTATATACCAAAGGAGCTACTGGACCCAAAGGAAGAGGTCGAGGATTCAACACCAACAACAAAAGTCGGATGACATGTCATTATTGTGGTAAAACTAGTCATATTGCCAGTGAATGTTTTCACAAAAAAAGAGCATAGCAGATGCAGAATAACCACCACCAAAGTCAATTCATGAATGAAGAAGAAGAAGAAGATGCTTCTGCTACCATCAATAACTCTGACAGATTGTTCTAAGGAATTTGTTCCCATAGTGGATTTGCTTTGTAAAAACCCTTGCCAAAGATGTAAAGTCTTAAGCTTTAACTCGACTAGACTGCCTATGAGCTAGTCTCCCGGGCCATGTTATCTGTGTAGGGGGGACAAAAGGTAGCAAGTTTAGGGACTCATCATTTGAGGGGGGGTGTTGAGAAATAACAAATGATTGTGTGTCTCTGTCCAAATCAGCTCAAGATTGTGTTTATGAGTCCAGGCCTACATCTTGGAACCTAATTCACTTGAGCAATAGTTTGTTGTCCTCTTGTCTATGTCACCACGAGTCTTATTATTGACTTCCATCTTCCATAGTCAGTGTTATGCTCTAGATCCGTGTTTTGTAACAAGTTTAAGGTCCTGGGTGACTAAGGAAAGCCTCATTTGCAGTCTTGACTTTGAGAGAGAGAGAGAGAGAGAGAGAGAGAGAGAGAGAGAGAGAGAGAGAGAGAGAGAGAGAGAGAGAGAGAGAGAGAGAGAGAGAGAGAGAGAGAGAGAGAGAGAGAGCTGACAGGTCACGAGTCTACTTCGGATCCTCGATGGGAGCATGTCAGAGTTTTTGGCAAGATTCAGGTATAGGATGCCCTTGACCGACACCCCTGCTTGATTCCTGGAAGTTTTTGTAGATGGTGGCGACATTAGAGTGGAGATTTTTGGCAAAATGTGATCGATGCGTGTTTTCAACCAGCGAAATCAAATGCTTTCCGTAGTGTCCAATTCCTAGAATCGGACTCTGACGGTCTGATTCCCAGAATCAAACTCGGACAAGCCCATCCAATCCGATTGGACATATCCGTCCAATTTTGAAAATTGGACCAACTCATAATCGGACACATCACCTCTGTCCAATTTCGAGAATCGGATGAGAAGAAATCGGATACACCACCCCGTTCGATTGCAACAATTGGACCCAATGACCTGTCCGATTGGACATACATTGGAATCAAGCCAAGCACCCCTCTCCGATTGGACATACATTGGAATCAGGCCAAGCACCCCTGTCCAATTCCGAGAATCAAACATGTCCCAATTGGACCACCAACTCAAGCCATCCGATTGGACACATCTTGTCTGATTGTGACAATCGGACGTGACCTTGTCTGATTCTTAGAATCGGACATTAGTAAATTGGACGTCGAATTTTCAAAATTAGAATATGGTAAATCGGACATAGCCCGAGAGAGAATATCTAGAAATTTGACAAACCTTGGCCAACGAGGAGCGTGACCTGCGCCAGAAGAATCCACTGAATGCCTCATAGATGGTTACAGACCTAGAAATCGTGGTCGAACAATCTGGAATGCCTCACAGATGGTTACAGACCTAGAAATCGTGGTCGAACAATCTGGAATCGTGCAATAGCTTGTTTCCACAAGCTTGAGGTGTCTAGTGTTGTGGGCTGGTTGTAAGACCCCAACTTGACCCTAAACAAGCTAAACATAATAGTGCAATGAAAAACCCTATAAGCCAGCAAGGACAGCTAGAAATCGAACACACAACCCTATCAAGCCAACCCATAGACAAGAGTGCTAGAGCTGTGCAGACACTTTGTTTTCTCACTCACTCTGATTTCCAACACCCGAAACACACTTAAAGAGAGTGAAGAGCCTGGTTACGCATAGTGCATTGAAAAGAATACACCCGCATACACATGGACTGAGTGAGTGTAAGTTGAGGACTAGTTGCAATTAACAAGGAACTCACTCAGACATAATACCTTGAAGGAACCCACCAGTTGGAGAAGATCCCAAGACATAGAAGGGCGATCGAATCCCCAAAAGCAAGACTAGGCGAGGAATGCAGTTAAAGAGCCCAACAGAGCGAGGACTGACACTATTGGAAAAGTGGATCTACGCGACCTCATCAACTTGATCGACAACTTGGTGCAACAGAAAGTCCTAGTCATGGAAGAGGGTAGCTCAGGCCGTAGAAGCAATGAGAAACTTGACCTAGGAGATTTTCTTGAGGCTGTCTAGTAGTTAGTGAATAAACATGATGCTCAAGCTTGGCTAGAACACCATGATAAATCTATAGAGGACATCATAGCAGATCTTGAGGAGGAGAGGAAGCTCACACGCAAGGCTCTGCAAGGCCTAGCCGCGTACAACCAGGACCAACAAACTAGGAGCTTGCGTCAGAGCATGGAAATGTGAGAGATCCAAAGAGTGCTAGCCCTAGCAAGTAGAAATCGGTTGGAGAGTGAGAGAGTGTTAGAAGGAGACCTCACACTGAGTGAGCTCCTGACAAAGCGGCTGCTAGATGACATGGCAGCAGAGCACAGTGTTGTGGCATTAGCAACATCGCTACTAGCAGGGTTAGGAGTCAACCAAGGCTCTAAGAGCCAATCAAAAATTCATGTGGTGGTGAAGCAGCTAGACAAATATCAAGCAAACGATGACCCACACAACTTTGTGGAGCAGTTTTCAGCAAGTCAGCGAGGCCAATGGCCTCACTGATCCTACTCAATGCTTCCAAGCTTTTGGCGGAAGCTTTTGGCGGACTATGCTTAAGTGACAAGGGCCGAGGACATGGTACACGAGTTTGGATGCTACAGAGCGTGCTGATTTCAATGGCTTGAAAAATCTCTTCATTAAGAGATTTTTCGAACTTGGGTACTTCGATAACCTGCTAGTGCAACTCATGAACATCAAGTAGAGAGAGAAAGAGGATATTTGAGATTATGTGACCCATGTGAGGAGCCTCTTCAAGAGAATCCCTATGGGTGAGAGACCAATCGAAAGAGCAGTATGCACGGTATTCATCAACATAATACAAAGTGAAGAGCTCTACAAAGCCTTGGCCAGCAACTCGAGCTTATAGCGAGACGCACTGATAAGGGTCTTTGAAGAAGCTATTAGAGTGGATGATCGGCTCAAGGAAAGAAGCTCTAGAGGCTCGAATCAAGAAGAGTCCAGTGCCAAGATTTCCGAGAGGGCCTCAACTCCGAGTGAGAGAGCAGGCCCAAGTGCTCAGGACAAAGGGAAGGGCAGTGATTCGAGACAAGAGCTAGTAGAGATTAGGATGGACATAGCCAAACTGCAGAAGATGATGAGATGGCCAATGTGCCCACACGTTCAATGCATGCATTGTGGTAGAAACCACTTGCCAGTTGAGTGTGAGGACCCTAGGTCACAACCTTGCGCTAATTGTGGCAGGTTTCTCCATGACACCATGCACTGTTGACTACCTTGGATCTTTTGGCACCTAATGACGCTAAGCTGTCCATCCCTAAGATGGAAATAAATCCTACAGGTATCCCTAGACCACTTGGATCCCACGTGACCCACCCATAGAGTGATATTCCAGTCCACTATATGGACAGCCTAGCAGCGATGAGCCTTATGTAAACCCATACATGTCGTACGATGAGGAAAGCAAGGTAGTCCTTTGTTGGGGTAAAGGCGCCTCTGCCATGCCACCCCGTGTATTACTACACTGATAGTACCCACCATTGCACACTGCAGGTGGTGGGTGCCCATCACCGTCACACTTATTCTTTATTCTTTCACTGACTAGTGAATAAAGGAAGGCCCGGTCACACATAGTGAGTGACTGTTGGAGTTCCCATTTGTCTATCTCTCTCTCTTTTCTTGCTCTTGCTCTCTGCCATAGCTCGTACATGGTCTTTCGATCCTCTCATCCCTTTCAACTGGTATCAGAGCTTGGCTTCCGATTGCTCGAACTCTTCTCGGTGCTTGCTTAGCTTCGCATCGACTCCCTTCTTGCATTGGATCTCCATCCCGGCAGCCATATCCGATCTCCTCGAGCTCCCGTCACTCCTCGGCTTCCCGAGCACCTTCCCGGCCTATTGAGGCACCTTCAAGGCATTGGTACTGAGGTATTTGATCATTTTTTCAGGGTTTCATTTCAGTCTACATGTTGCAAACAACAAGGGTAGCCGTGGCTTCAAACCCTTGAAGCTTATTCCCCTCATATTGTGCCTTACACCTATCAAGGCTCAAAGAGGCTTGTCATAGGCCTTTGATAGGCCCTTCTTGAGCCCCCCATTACCCCCTTTCAGCCCACGTGGAGCAGCAGCAAGTTCAGCACCAACAGGGCTGATTGCGCCATTTTTCCAGGCTGTTAGCACTCGTCTACTTCAGCTCCACACTTGGCCATTGCTTCTTGCTCTCTACCTTGATCAAGAGGGCTATTAGACTTCATGTTTGATGTCATTCAAGCTTTGGGCATTGGTCTTGATCATTCGGGGCTGATTTCTTCAGATTTGGGACTGTCATAAACTGTCATAATAGGTTGAAAACAGGGCAGCAACATTGGCATTAGCATTTGTTGCTTACACTCCATTCCGATTGTGCTATTTGATGCCCGTATGTAGCCTACTTGATGCCCGAATGTCTTGGGAATGTATGCATTTGATTTGCCCATGATTTGGCATTGTTGTTGGGCTAGAAATTGACAGTTTTGGACTATTTAGAGCTCCTATACATGAGCGGGCTGAAGCTCATTTGTCACATGTATTGCTTCTTTATCAATACCGGATGTATGCTATGGGTTATGCCATGATGTATTACACTTTGGGGATCGACTTCAAACTCATGATCGTGATTCCGAAATGCTTTTGAGCATCGCATTTGCTCCATTGTTATTGGTTTGTCATTGGCAGTCTGGTCGACTTGACTGGCATTTGGGTCGCTTATGCCTATTGTCTGTACTTGACGGATAAGCTCTATGCATTACATGCTTTGGTCTGTGGTTGATGCCTCTTAGTTCGTCCATGATTGACAGATATTTTGGAGCTCCAATTTGGATGTTTTGAGCACTTTTGACTCACAGCGATATTGACTTTGGGTTGCTATTGGATGTATTGACTTGATAAAGATCTTGCCATTGGGATTATGTCTTGCTCAGTGGTTGCTACGACAGTTGCTTCATGTATGTCATGCTCTCTTGGATGCGTCTGACACATTGACTTGGTCACTTGTCACTGGTACTTTGTCTTAGGTTGTTTGAGCTCTTTAGCTTGCTTGTACGCCATTTGTGCCAGTGGGAGCATAGTGTATGCATGACCGACTTTGAGCAGTTCATGTCTTGGAGCAGCTTATGACTTTGAGTAGATGTTTTTTGAGACTTTGGGATTACCCTCCGACCTTTGGATGTTGCATTGATGTATGTCTTGGTCTCCGGATTGCTTATGAGCTGAGTCTCTTGCTTTGGATCCGCTTTCATTTTGGGCAGACACCTATTTGTGTCAGGTTTTGGCAGTTGCAGGTACATCTTGCCTAGATTGTCTGGGGTGTGCCTCTTACTGGCAGATGCTATTTGACATGTCTCGGTGTTAAGCTCATGTATTTTCACTGTCATTTGGCTTTGCTTTGTCCTTTTCATGCCGGCTTTGGACCTAGCACTGTCTAGTTGACTTTGGATCCAGTTTTGGGATAGTTTGCTCTCATTATTGCAAGTCTGCAATTTATTATAGCAAGCATTTATTGGTGGACCGAGCTGTATTTTTCATACTAAAATGTCCTGATTTGGTGTATTGTACCTCGTACTTGGTGGGGAGCAGCTTCTCAGTTAGTTTCTCAGTCATTTTGCCTTGGATTTAATGGTTTTTTGGTTGTTTACATCAGAAAATAGCAAGCAGTTTTGAACTGTCTCTGCATTTACAGCCTGCATTATGGCTTCATCTTCGATTGATAATGCCATATTTAATATCACGAAGTTGGATGGTACCAACTATGGCTATTGGAAGAGCCAGATTTGGTAGGTCTTGGTGCAGAAGAACCATGTAAAGCCACTTCGATTGAGCGGGCAGCAGCCTATAGGTATGAGCAATGATGATTGGTTTGACTTGGATGCATACTGTAAGTCCACAATCATACTCTCTCTGACTGAGCAGGTTCATTATAATGTAGTGGATGAGGCACAGACCACATGGCAGTTATGGGAAAAGATCAAGAATCTTTATGATAAGAAGAGCCCGGCTAGTCAGATGTATTAGCTCAAGCAGCTCATGGATCTACGCATGAAGGAGAATGCGACGATGTCTGCTCATTTGAGCCAGTTCCCTGTGATCTTGAAGAATCTGACATCACAAGGTATCACATTTCCCGATGAGGTGACCCCACTCTTTTTGCTTGAGACTCTTGGAGAGTCATGGGATGCCTTTCGTACTGCCTTGTGTGCTCCTGCTACTGAGCTAAAATTATCTGATGTAGAGAGTGCTCTTCTACAGGAAGAGATCAATAGGAAGAACTTGGATACCTCTTGTGTTTCTCATGCTATGACAGTGAGAGGCAGGAATGATAGGAATGACCGTGGAAATAGCCGTGGCCGTGACTCTCAGAAGGGTCGATCCAAATCTCGTGGAAAGTTGCGTGGGCGCAACGCTAATGTCACTTGCCATCATTGTGGGAAAAAGGGCCATATCAGACCACATTGTCATGAGTTGCGCAATGAGAAGCGCAAGGACAAGGGGAAGGATAAAGTGCAGAAATAGTCTTCTGATCGCAGTATTGTACCTGCGAAGTCCAGTGTAAAGATCGAAGAGATCAATGTTACGCAGACTGAGGAGCCATCTGACGGTGATGAGTTTATCTTGGCAGCTAGTTCATCTGATAGCTCACAGTTGACTAAGACTCCTAGCATATATGCAGAGTGTTGGCTTTTGGATTCAGGCGCATATTTTCATGTGATGCCTTATCGTGAGTGGTTTCACTCCTACCGCACTATATCAAGGTCAGTCAGGCTTGGAGATGACAGGTCTTTAGCTATTGTGGACAGTGGTGACATACAGTTGCAGTTTTCCACTGGCAGTTCTTTTGTGCTCAGGGATGTACGTCATGTACCTATGCTTACGCGCAGCCTTATGTCTGCAGAGGTCAGCTGGATGATGCAGGGTTTCACATTGGTTTTGGAGACTCTGCTTGGAAGATTACCAGAGGCAGACTTGTATTGGCCAGAGGTGCCAAGGCTGGCAGCCTCTATCCTCTTGTAGTGGATAGTCCTACAGTTGATCATGTTTTGTCATTGGATTCTATCCCACATGTATCGCTTTGGCATGCCTGTTTGGGGCATATGTCTTTGAAGGGAATGAAAATGCTTTCTGGTTTGCAATATCTTCCGCCTTTAGACTATGCATGTTTTGACTCGTGTGATAATTGTCTTTATGGTAAGCAGAATAGGTCTATGCATAAGAAATCAGGTAGGCCACGCATGAGTGAGCCCTTGGCTTTGGTGCATTCCGATGTTTGTGGGCCCATGCCTTGTATGTCTATGGGTGGTGCGAAGTACTTTGTTACCTTCATTGACGATTTTTCTAGGAAAGTGTGGGCTTATCCCATAAAGCAGAAGTCCAATGTCTTGGCAGTCTTTCAGCGTTGGCTTGCTCTTGTTGAGAACCAGACTAGGTATAGGATGAAATGCCTTAGGACTGACAATGGGGGAGAATATGTCTCACATGCTTTTGAGCAGTTGTGTGATGACAGGGGTATTAAGCGTTAGTTGACCGCCCCTTACACCCCACCCCAGAATGGTTTGGGTGAGCGCATGAACAGGACTATTCAGGAGCGTGTGTGCTCTATGCTTAGCCATGCAGGTCTACCACAGAGCTTTCGTGCTGAGGTAGTTAGTACGGTAGTGCATGTCATAAACCGATCGCCTTCTAGTAGTTTGGATTTCCAGGTTGCAGAGGAAGTTTGGCCTGGTAAGCCACCCTCTTATGCGCATCTCCGTGTCTTTGGATGTGAGGCATTCTGCCATGTGCCCAAGGACAAGAGGAGTAAGTTAGATCCAAAGAGCATTAAATGCATCTTTCTTGGCTATGGTGATTCAGGAGAGATGGGCTATCGCCTATGGGATCCGCAGGCGCGGAAAATAGTATGCAGCCATGATGTAGTTTTTCCATGAACACAAAATGCATAAGCAGCCTGAGAAGGTGGTTGAGATCCGCAGAGTGATCTTTCAGGAGAAGCCTCGGGCTCCAACACAACCAATAGTACAGCCTGCAGTAGTTCCTACACAGGGCCAGGGTGTTGGACAGGCAGTAGAGCCTGCAGTGAGATGGTCTACTAGAGATAGACGTCCACCTGATCGCTATGAGCCCTCTATGCAGTATGTCTTGTTCACAGAGAGCCTCTCACCTATGATGAGGCTATGCGCAGGGGTGACAGTCACTCCTAGGAGAGGGCTATGCAGTCTAAGATGGACTCCTTGCATAGGAATATGACTTGGGATCTTGTTGCCTTGCCTAAGGGCAAAAAGGCTTTGCCATGAAAATGGGTGTACAAGCTGAAAAGTACCCCTGGGCACCCCAAGCCGGCCTATAAGGCTAGACTTGTAGCTAATGGTTTTAAGTAGGAGCATGGAGTTGATTTTGATGAGGTCTTCTCTCCTATCGTCAAGATGACTACCCTATGCTTGGTCTTGTCCTTGGTCGCGCAACTTGACTTGGATCTTTATCAGATGGATGTTAAGATTGCATTCTTGCATGGGGATTTGCATGACGAGATCTATATGGAGCAGCCTAAGGGCTTTGTAGAACATGGCAGGGAGCACCTAGTGTGCAAATTGAAGAAGAGTCTTTATGGCTTGAAGTAGGCACCTAGGGAATGGTATCATAAGTTTGATGCCTTTATGCAGTCATAGGGCTACAGTAGGAGTGCTATGGATCCGTGTCTTTACAGAAGAAAGCCCATGATGGCAGTTTACTGATTTTGGTTCTCTATGTTGATGAAATGTTGATAGCAGGGAAAGCTCATGTAGAGCTTGATGCTTTGAAAGCTCATGTAGAGCTTGATGCTCTGAAAGCTCAGCTCAAGAAGAGCTTTGAGATGAAGGATCTGGGACAGGCTTCACATATTCTTGGGATGTGCATTAAGCGTGATAGGCATCAGGGGCTTTTGTATCTCTCACAGCGGGAGTACATTCATAAAGTCCTTGAGCCCTTCCGCATGCAGGACGTAAAGCCTGCAGGCTGTCCTTTGCCTTCTCATGTGAGGGTTTCACAGGCCGATTGTCCGCAGACAGATGAGCAGAGGGCCGAGATGGCCAAGATCCCTTATGCATCAACAGTGGGCAGTCTCATGTATGCCATGATAGCCACTCGTCCTGATATTGCGCATGCAGTTGGTGTTGTGGCGCGTTATATGGCTACACCTGGCAAGAAGCATTGGGATGCCGTGAAAGGTATTATGAGGTACCTGAAGGGCACTACAGATATGTCTATATGCTATGGCAGCCAGGATACAGGGGTCATGGGTTACACTGACTCTGACTATACAGGACATGCAGATAGTAGGAAGTCCACTTCTGGCTATGTGTTCACTTATGCTGGAGGGGCTGTTTCTTGGATGTCCAACGTGCAAAAGTGTACGACTTTGTCTACCACTGAGGCTGAGTATGTTGTAGCCACAGAGGCTTGCAAGGAGGCTATCTGGCTAGGCCGTCTTGTTTTTGACCTTGGGATTGATGCTGTTCCTACACTGCATTCGGATTCTATGAGTGCCATTCAGTTGGCTAAGAATCCGGTCTTCCATGCGAAGACGAAACATATTGAGGTGAGATATCACTTTATTCAGGGTGTCGTGGAAGACAGGTCTATTGACCTTGTCAAGATCTCCACTGACATCAATCTTGCACATCTGCTTACAAAAAGCCTCACTACTGAGCGCTTTGCCTTCCTTAGAAGATTGATGGGCGTTGGATGAGATGCTGCCTTTCCTCATCCCTTGTACCTATGTACATTTGTACTATCTTTTCTTTTCTTTTCTCTCATTGGGGCAGATTCGCCTATAAGTGGGAGGTTGTTGGGGTAAAGGCACCTTCGCCGTGCCACCCCGTGTATTACTACACTGATAGTACCCGCCACTGCACACTGCAGGTGGCGAACGACCGTCACCGTCACACTTATTCTTTATTCTTTCAGTGACTAGTGAATAAAGGAAGGCCCGGTCACACATTGTGACTGTTGGAGTTCCCATTTGTCTCTCTCTCTCTCTCTCTCTCTTTCTTTTCTTGCTTTTGCTCTCCGCCATAGCTCGTGCATGGTCTTTCAATCCTCTCATCCCTTTCATCCTTATGGACTACCGACCAGTAGCAATGATGGAATTAGGTAGAGGGAGAGGCAGAGACATAGGAGCACAAACCCAAGAGCCAATCGTGTGTTGAACTTGTGGTCACCCAGGACACATTTCTTCGCGCAGCCCTGAGAGCGAGCAAGCAAATAGAGATAAGGCTGACCTGAGATGCGCTGAGTGTGGAATCACTCATCTCTTTGTCAATTTCCCTAGGCAGAGGCCATCCTCTAGTTCGACAAACAAGCCATCAATTCCATTGGGGTTGTTTCTTGTCGAGATACTCGATGGGGAGGCCATGCCTATCCCATTGCGTGTCATGACCCACAACAGACGATGCAGGCATTGCCAGGGCCTAGCAACCTTGATGCAACCTCAGTTGGAAAGAAGAGTCGGAGATAAAGGAAGAAAAGACCGGATGCTAAGGTCACCCTCAAAACCGAAAGTGCCACAACACTGCATGTTGGAAGGAAAGCCATCGACGTAGAGGAAGAAACGTTGGTTCCATGAACAACTGAAAAGGGAAGTGCTAACGTCGGGGCATATCCCAAACCGAAGCACCAACTCAAAGCCATCAAGAAGGTGAAAGAGTGGGTGAAGGAGGCCCGGGAGCATCTAAAAGACGTTGAGCCCATACTAGAATACGAGATTGATGATATCTCAAGCATAATCACGCCAGTCTCTCTCCCATGACCAAAATCAAGGGATGCGATGGTACCACAAACAGGGCTGTCTAGACAAAGTCTAAATGCTATGGACTAACAAACCAGTCAAGGCCATTGGCCAAGAACCACAAAATTAGAAGAAAGGCAAGCGACTAGCAACCTTCTTAATACATTGGTGACCACCCTTGTGACTCTAAGCTTAGGTGACTTGCTCAACAGCATCCAACGCTATGGCAAGAGCTGAAAGAATGGGTCAAGGAATTAGATGAGCCAGTTATCACAGACTTGCCTGAACACAATGTAGAAACACAAATACCGAGTCTGACACTGCACTCCATGCCTAAATCCTTGAATGCCAATGCTTTTTGGGAAGGCAAGGAAATGTATGTAGTCCTGCTAGTCCTAGCTTTGGGGGATGTCACAAGAAAGGGAATCATAGACACGGGAGTAGGAGTGAGTGTGCTAAGCCATGCAATACTCCAAACTTGGGATAACCCACTGATCGAGATTGCTAGATTCAATGTCACACCGGCTAATGGAATGAAGGTGAAACCACTCAAAAGTGTTGAAAAATTGGCCATTGAGGATTGCAAGAATCCAATTCTCTGTTGACTTTATAGTCATGAAGGGAGTGGTCTACAACATCCTGCTAGGCCGACCCTGGATGCGCAAGGCGAGAGTCGGGGGCAATGGTCTCATCTTCTTAGGCAACCTAACAGAGGCTGTAAGAGTAGAGATAGACACTTGGAAAACTATGCCAGTTGACCTAGATGCCATCTCCACCATGTTGAAGGGTGACAACTAGATTAGGAGATCCTGTGGGGCCCTTACCAAGTATATCCCGTGCCTTGAGGACAAGTGATACTAGATGCATGTTCTTACTACCATCGACCTGCCGTTCTTGGGCACAGAGGAGTACGAACAAGCCATCAAGGCAACTGGCAAGTCCAAGGACACCCTTAGTGCCAATCTGCATGATGACTGGAAGCCTACTTGGAAGACCCAACCCTGTTACATTTTGAGTCCCGAATTAGTGCATTTTGATGTATGTAGTATGCCTGTGAAATTGTTGGGTGGTACTGCATATTTTGTCTTATTTATTGATTGGAGATCCTAGGGTACTTGACCAAAAAGTTGGATGGCAATCCAACAATGAATCTTAAGCCACTCCAAGATCTCTTAGACGAGCTTGAATGGCAATGGTCCAAGGTGCACGATTTAAACTTGAGGTACAATTGGGCTTTAATCCTAGACTGACAATAAGAGAAATATTAGAACTTGGAGAATGATGTGTAACTGGACAAAGATAGCTCTGATGATGAATACAAGGATTATTGTTCCTTCAGTGATGAGAGCGAAAGGGAAATCAATACTACAGAATACGACAATGGGGGATGTACAATCGAACAAATATGAGTGGACCCCAGACCACGCAAGTAGAGCACCCTTAGAGTAGAGAAAGGAGTCAGGCACAAGGACTGCGATCGAACTTGGTTGGAGCACACATGCACAATCGAATACAAGCAGACAGGCCTAATCCAACCAAGTGATGCACCACTCCTGCAAATGAACTCACCTTCTAAGCTACGACCACCCGGAGAGAGCCCCTCTTCTAGCGAAGACGAAGAGTTCAATTGTGAGTCAGAAGTTAGCTCAGATAGTGATCCTGAAATACCTTGACCTCCCAAGACTAGACGCACCAAGGGGGACCTATCCGTCCACCTAAGACGCCGATGTTTAAGGGAGGAACGATGGAAGCTGCCTAAAGAAACACAGACAGAAGAGCAGCGGAAACCGCAAGACTTGCCAAAGCGATTCACGAAGTTCAAAAAGGGAGATAAGGTGGTGATCTTGCTAGGATCCAAATGATAGGGGTAAGCAAGTGAACCAATCGAGGGACCCGCCAAGGTCAAAGAGGTCAATTTAGCTAGGGAAGGGGAGACCCCACGACCTGCCTTTATAGCCGATGACTTGGCTGAGTAAGATGAAGCAAGTCTTATTACTCTCTTGCAAGAGTATACAGACGTCTTTGCTTGGTCCCTAGAAGAGCTCAAAGGGGTAGTAGACCTGAGTGTGGTGATTCAAAAATTACCCATGACACCTGCCGCAACACCGATCACAAGTAGCGATCGTATTCCATGAATCCAAAGCACGCCCATGCTATCAAGGAAGAAACCAACAAGCTAATGAGAGTAGGATTCATCTACGAAATTGAACACACGGACTGGGTTTCCCCCATAGTTGTCGTATTAAAGAAGAATGTAAATATTAGAGTGTGTGCCAATTACAAGAAGGTAAACGCAGCTACGAAGAGAGATAATTACCCACTGTCGTACACAGAGCACATGCTTGTGAGAGTGGTTGGCAAAGAGGCCTATAGTTTTTGGGACGGTTTCTTTGGATACAATCAGGTGAATCCTAACGATATGCATAAGACAACATTCATCACTGAATGGGGAGTCTTTGCCTATATAGTCATGCCTTTTGGGTTAACTAACGTGCCAACCACCTTGCAACGACTGATGTATACAATATTCAAAGACACGCTGAGGAAGGAGTTAGAGGTCTTCATGGATGACTTGTGTGTTCACTCTACTTGGAGAGAGCACTTAGACAAACTTCGATTGATTTGAACGATGTTGAATATACTCTCTCTTGTTGAACCCCTTGAAGTGCCAGTTTTGGGTGAAGCATGGATGCATTCTAGGACATGTGGTGTCAAAGAATGGCATTGCCACAGATTTCCCAAAGATTAGGGTCATTGTCGCCCTTCCACCCCCAACTGATTACAGGGGCATTCAATGCTTCTTAGGACATACAGGGCATAATTGAAGGGTTGTGTTGAACTATGCATTGATTGCTAGATCTCTATACAAGTTGTTGATCATATTCGAATGGGCCGAGGAATGCCAACACACATATGACGAACTAGAAAAGGCTCTGATAATGGAACCAATTCTACAAGCCCTAGATTGGGCACTCACGTTCCATGTGCACATTGAAACTTCGAAATTCGCTGTAAGAGCGGTGTTGTGCCAACTTGGTGAACACAACCTGGATTACCCAGTGAGCTTTGCTAGTAGACAACTCACTGATATCGAAATGAATTACTCAACAACGAAGAGAGAGGGCTTGGCCATGGTGTTTGTTGTAAATAAATTTTGGCATTATCTTCTGGCTATGCCTTTTACCTTCTTTGTTGACCGTCAAGCCTTGTGGTATCTCGTTAACAAACCTTGCGCTACAAGACTCATTGCTAGATGGCTACTTTTGTTATTGGAGTTTGACTTCTTCGTGGTGGTGCGTAAAGGGAAGCAACATTACATGGCTGACCATATGTCTTGCATCCCCACAGGAGAATCTGTTGGGCAAGGCATTATAAACGAACTGCCAGACGCACATCTATTCAGTCTGTCGAGTGAAAGGGATTTGTTTAGAGCCAACATGACACCATATTGGGCAGATAACATAGTTCAAGTGCTTGAGCATGGACTATCGGAACGATCAATAGAAAAGGCCCGACTTAGGCGGCTGTGAGGTGCCCGCCCATTGGATTTCCAAGCACTCTTTTAGCGGCCTATCGAGAAACGAATCTAAGCGTCACTGCTTAGCACTCCCAGGGAATGTTTCGAGTTTTGTCGCCTAGGGTTTCCCGGATCCGCCTCGCAACGGAACGTTCACGACCGAACCCACTAGGATCAACCTGAAATTCGGGTTCCTAGTTGTCAAGGTCTCCTGTTAGCATTCTAGCGTCGGGTTTTGGACATTCTACTTTACGCAGAGATACCCAAGCCGAAGCAGACCCATGCCGCACTTGGTTCAAAGAGAATGGGAAACGAGAGGGATGCGTTGCTCAACCTCTCTGCCCATAGGGCATAATCCCATTCCGGTCCCCTAAAACGGCATGAATCGAGGTTCTATCCTAACAATTTCTAAGGTCGAAGACGGTAAACCTTGTGAGAAGCCTCCCAGTTCTCTGGGACCACCCTGCCGTAGGACGCGGACCCGTTGGGGGTTCCGCCCACCCGCTTCCCTTAATAGCTTTAGTTTTCTAATTAGGTCCTACCACATTTATGTGTGACACTTAAAGCGAGCTTCATTAATTAAGCCTTTTAGGGAACAGGGTTCGTTCGCATAACTTATAGCACAGACACGAAAACAGAGCAAAGCAATCTATTGACAAACAAGATCAAACAAGTTCCTTAACTTATCTTCAAGTTAATCTTTGTCTCCCGCCCATACAGGAGAAATTATGTATCGCTTCTGTCCAACAGAAGTATCCCTTCTGCCCTGCAGAAGTAACTGGTCCAATTCACATGGCACCACAAACTCAATCCTTTATGTAGAATAGGATCTCCCAACATGCCGAGATGTTGGGGGCCACGGAGGTCTTCAACTCCATTCTAGACCTAGCAAGCGGTGTCCAGAGCTCCAACTGACCCGCAAGCTGTCTAGGAGCGAAACATCATTCCTGTGGTTGGCCTTTTCACCACTCGACCTTCGGCCCATGAATCGAGCAGTGCCCTCTCGGGTTAATACGCGGTGCGATCATGGAGGTGATCCACCCGTACAATATATCCTTCCTTAATTAAATCCTTTAAGAATCAAGCACAAACAAGGCATTCAGCCTAATATCATTTTCCAAGAAAACATTCCTTCATTCCCATGGCGACTTGTCATCACAAACCCTTGCCATGCATTTACCATAAATCACAAGCACTTGGAATAATCATCCAAACAACAACTAACAACCAGTTGAATATAAAAGCATTTAGGATGTTGTTCGATCAATCAACAAAACCACTTGCATTCTTTCCTTCCAATGCAAGAATAGATGATATAATATTTCCATCGTATATTTGCTCTTCCCCTTGGGATCTAAGAGCAATACTATGCAAACATGATCTTAACACTTCCTTCCTTTGGCTAGGGCATATGTTAAGGGTTCAAACACTATTCATGATGTAAGTTCTATATGTCACTTACCTTGCTTGATAACCCAATCCTGGATTTGGATTGGAAAAAGTCATCGTTATCGGACGGAACTCAAGACATCTTAGTTTTAACCCTTACGATTAATTTCTTGTACTAGCTCTTAGTCAAGTTATGAGGCAACTAGAAAATTATCCTCATATATCAAACATATTATAGGCATATCGTGTAAATACTTGATAAGATAAGTGCGAGATGATCTCAAGTAATTAGACTCCAATAGGCCATGCATTGAGCTAGAATCTAGTTTTTCTTAATATTTGGGCTCTTGGGCTAAGTACTTTTGAAGTATCTAAACTTTTAACTAGTACTTTCTATTCATGATTCTCAATGTCATATTCTTTTAGTAATTATGCTATTTGTAACCCTTGACTATACTTTAATCTAGCACTTGTATGCACAATCTTTTAATGTCGTTCTTTTGAGGACTATGGCATTCATAACGCGTGACTAATTCTTCCTTGTAATTGCTCTACTAGCGAATAAGTCATATGTAACTAGGTGCAATTATCTTCCCTTGATATATGCACTTCACAAACTCCATCTTCCGAGTAGGTGAGATGAAATTTATCATTTTTCATAACCTATACTCGTGCATCGTAGTATGGGGCCTAACGTATCTCATACGAGAATCAAAGCAAGCATCTATCAATTTGAAAATACATTACTTACGACCGGAACCGCAGTTGGATTGATAGTGAGGCCTTTGCCCGAAGCCTTGTTGCTGGTTGCAGGATTATCATTCGCACGCGACATTCTTCGCTTGGAGGCCATCGTCCGCAAATAGACTCAAGAGATTAAGAAGGTAGAATAGATTCAAGATGGGAGAGTGTAAGAGAAGATGGTTAAGTCAAGGATCGAGATAGAGGGAATTGAGCTAATTCTCTTCCTTGCAACCTCTTGGGGTGACTCTTCTCTTTCTCTCTCTCGCAAGCTCTCTTTCAAGCTCTTCCTCACAATCCCTTGGAGGGGTATCCTTCTCTTTACCTCTCTCTCGCAGCCTTTCAGGGTCTCCTTCTCCTTCCTTATGCCTCTCCCATGCCTCGCATTTATAGTGAATTAGAGAAGAGGGCTTGTGGTTGAGAAGTGAAGCTCTTTGTGGAGGGGGATCTTGGAAAGATAAGTGATCTGATGCTCAGATCATAAATCTGATGCTTCCATTGGCTCCAAAAGGGGGGTAAAACCTCAAGACACTTGGTTAGAAAGCTCTTAGTTCAGTCCTTCTTCTTTTCTCTGTTCAAAGTGCTATCCACTGCCTGTGTACTGCGATCGCGGCGCGCGATTTTGCAAATCCTCTCTTTATTTTTTACTTTTTTATAAAATCTCCAAACTAACTAAAATATCACTTATCTTTTCTTTTAAATGACATCCAGTTCTAAAAATCTGCATATCTTTTTTTAGGATAATATCTAAAATATCTAAAATATACTAGCTTTGCCCAAAATCTAATGTTTTTGGACCATCCAAACTATACACATTAACCTAGTAATTAATATAACTCATAAGTCTCGTTCACGTTGTAGTTTTATGTGAAGGGTGGCTACGGTCCTTGCCAATCCGAGAAAAATATCGAATTTACGACTCTCAATTTTTCTAAATAAAAATATTTTAAATTAAATAAAAATCATTAATAATTAATATTAGTTAGTTTTTACCTTAGTTAGTCTTTAGTTAGTAATCTTACTAACTTATTTTTTGACTAACTAACTTTCGAACTAACCAACTAACTTTTATTGTGCAGAGATATTACAGCGGCTCATCCTAAAGAGCCAACCCTATCAGTCGATAGCAGGCCAACTCTATAGGTTGGGGCAAGACAGGTTACTGTGCAAATGCATGTGTGAGCATGAGATGCATGATGTACTAATAGAGGCACACGACGGAATTGTAGGAGGACATTTTAGCGGAGACACGACAGCCAGAAAACTGCTACAGTCCCAACTGTGGTGGACTACTCTCTTCCAAGATGCAACACAATTTGTGAAGCATTGTGATGAGTGCCAATGAACTAAAGTCCCTATTCGTAAATATCACATGGAGCTAACCCCAATTATTGCATGAGAGCCCTTCGAGAAATGAGGGATTGACTTCATTGGATCCATTAGTCCCGCGACACAGTATTCACAAGCCAAATACATCATCGTGGCCATCGACTATCTAACAAAATTGGTAGAAGCATGAGCTATGAGAAAAAAAGACACTAGGACCATTGCCAAGTTCCTATGGGAGCAGGTGATCTCATGATTCAGTTGCCCCAATGAACTAGTCAACGACCAAGGCATACACTTCATCAACAAAGTGATAGCTCACCTCTTGTCCTCCTTCCTAATTATCCATCAGAAATCTTTGCCTTATTACCCTTAGGCAAACAATCAAGCTGAGTCCACAAATAAAATCTTAGTAAATGCCCTAACCAAAGTTATATTTTCCTCGTGTAGTGATTGGGATAACAAGTTGATGGCGGCATTGTGGGCCTATCACACGCGGCTTACAAGATGGCTATAGGACAAACCCCCTTTAGGTTGACTTATGGTATGGAGGCAATTCTACCCTTGGAGTTCTTCATACCTAGCCTCAGGATAGCCCTGTAAGAAAGATGGGATGGGAAGGAGGCATGGACGGAATGCCTAATTGAGCTCAAATGCTTATCGAAAACTCAGCTTCTAGCCACCCATGCATTAATATGCAAGAAGGCAAGATGCAAAAGCTGGCTTGACAAGCATGTCAAGTAGCACAACTTCGAATAGGGTGACTTAGTATTGTTGTACTCACTCAAAGGACATAAACAAAAGTTGAAGTTTTGGGGGCTAGGACCTTTGCATGGGCTTCTTCAATGGCAGCCACATAAAGAAGTACTTCCCTCCCACGTACCCATTGCATGAGCCCCCAATGCTAGCACCTCCTGTCCATGTATGAGTAGCCACTATCACTAAGATGGACTTTGAGGATGAGGAACCAATAGAACCAGCTCACTTAAGCGTGATGGTGGTCACTACTAAGTACACATGCATCATCAATGCATTGATCGATGATGGAGTTGATTTTAATGTCTTAACCCATGACTATTAGACCCAAATTGCCAAACTGCAATTGCAGCCCACTAATGCTTAGCTCAGCCCTTATGGAGGCCAACCCTACACAATTTTGGGAAAGTGGAAGGTTGTAGTTTCTAGTGAGTCTGAAAGCATGCTGATAATCTTCTATGTGTTGCCCAACACTAAGGATATAGGCATAGAATCATTGTTAGGACGAACCTTTAAGAAGCGATCTCGTTGTACAGATGACTACGAGTTGTAATGTATCCACCTAGCCATAGGCAACATCCGAGTAGTTACATCTTTCAGCAAGGGTAGCGTGACTCTTCCCAAGTCCACAAGGCCATTGGTAGAGAACCACACTATCAAGTCTAAGGAGGGGGGTTGTGCCTTGTCACAACTCGCCAAACCTCAATGTTGGCAACTCGCTCAACCCAATATTGAAGCCAAGATACCCCAGTTCAAATGGATGCCTAAATGTCAAGAACTACCACCTCAAAGCAGACACCCACATCCTCGTGGAGCTAAGGACCCACAGTCGAAACCTAGGAGCCCAAGATGAAATCGTAAACATCGATGCACGGTCAACAAATCGTGATGGGTCCCCAAAGCCTTATTGCAAGCACAAGGCTATTATGAGGGTAACCCCTGGATTCGACTCCCTAAAGCCAAAACCAACCAAAAGTCCTACTCAAACACCACCCTCGAGCTTGGCCACACAAAACAATGATTTAGAGACACTCGGGCCACAAGAGAATCGGGCCGTCAAGTCCATAGAACCACTAAAACCTAGATCAGCAGTGTCTAAACCAATCTATCACCCAAAATTGCAGCATGCTACTAACAAATCACCCAAATCTGAAGCTGATGGTACCCCTCAAACCTCAGAAACATCTGGTAGCATGAAAATCGCAACCACAACTACACTCATCAAACATGCTGCCGAGCTACAACCTAAGAGGCAAACTAAGCTGCGACCATTAGTTGCTGAAATCCCTAGTTCTGTCAAACCTCAACCACCTACTGGCCCTAGACCTCTTATGAGAGGTGATCAATTCTAACTATGGCCGTTAACTTAGCTGAAAATATAGGGGATGACTTGGTTGCTTGCCTTAGATACTTAGATGCAACTTTCATGTCACTTACTAAGAGCTATGACCGCTTAGACTTGGGACTCTTGGATGAACCTATAGTGATGGAAATATAGACACTTCCTTGTTCTTCGAAAGAATCGATATTCGTGTTTGTCAAAGCTTCTGAAGCAGCCGTGGAGTTGATTACCACTGAGGTTTCTCGCGACCAAGCACAATGATAATGCCTCATCACTTCATATGACAAATGCACAACCTGTGCCAATGATCAAAAGATAGAAGAATTGAAATAGCTTGCAGCCAACAACTCCCATATCTTGAAAAAATGGTACACTCTTTGCCTCCAAAGGGAGCTCGAGGGATGTCAGATCATGACAGATGAATGCCGAGCAACGACATGTAATTAAAACATCGGACTACAACCCAACTTATGTTGCTCCAACCTCTTATAGAGTATTAACGACCATTCGTGCCTGACCCATGGAAGAACATATTTAGGGACACCCCTACTTAGATCGCATCCTTATCGAGGAGGAGCTGCACATTGCTAGTCGCATGGACGTCAGTGACTTCTTGCTTGATGTATTTACTTACATCACCTAGCTTGGCATCCAACCTTTCGACATGTACCACTATGCTCACATGGAATATAATCCAAACTCTTATGCTTGGCTCCTGTGCAAAAGTAACGCACTATACCCATGCGCAGCACGTCCTTTACACCCTTACCTTCAATCCTAGGAAGGATTCTTCTCAATTCCAAGGGTAAGGGGGTAAGGGTAAGGTAAGGCAAAGGTAAGGGCAAGGTAAATCAAACTAAACACACAAGGAAAACAATAAAGGAAAGGCATACGTTGGTAGGATGAAACAACTTGTGAGTGTGAAAAAGGTCAATAAAATTTGAAATCAGCATACTAATTGGAAGAAAAGCCGATATCTGCACTTGAGCAATTTAGTTCAATAAATATGTAATTGTTCCCTTTTGTTGTGATTATTCTGAATAACATTAATGGTGAATATGGTTCCATGATAGGCATCCATCATGGCAAGCCAAGAAAAGGCTAGCAAATTGCATTTTTCAGAAGAAGAACAAGCAAAATACAAGCTTTTAGTGGAAACACGAGCCTTCAACCAGTTCAAGTTCAACCTAGAAGAAGTGGCCATTGAAGAACGGGCTGTGAGGTAGATCATCGAGCAATGCAATCTACAGAAATACATGGAAGCAGTAAGCCAAGGGGTGGACTACTTCCACTGTGCAGAGTTCTTGAGGACTTTCCAAAGGAACCATGGCATTGTAACTATGTATGAGGGAGAGGAAACTAGTTAGGTGCAGATTGAATTGACCCCAAAGGTGGTGGAAAAGGCATTGGGCTTGGCAAAAAAACTAGAGAGGAAGGTGAAGAAAGATGTATATGCCTTGCTAGGAATGGACAAGGTAAATGTCCACACCAACGATGGCATTAGCTTGGCGGATATCCCAGATTCCAAAGTCCAACTCCAAGACAAGATGGTGTACGCGTGGTTTTCTAGTCAGAGGTACAACACCATCATGAGCCACATTAATGTCCCTCTGCTAGAGAGCATCGCAATTAGGTCTCTAGATGAAGTGAACCTCAACGGCTTTGTGAGGAAGACAATTGAAACCTTGGCGAAGGCTTTGGCAATAGGAGGACAGCTTGCCAGAGGAGAATCTCCTACCACCAAGGCTAAAAGGAAAGCTTCGTCTTCAAAAGTTGTAACCATTGTATTTGATGGGGTCCTCACCGCGATCATCAGGGAAGCCTTGGGACAAGGGTAGGAAGAAGTAGGAGAAGGAGTAGATGAAACTCCAAGTAGGTTGCCACCTCACCAGGAATAGGAGGCGTAGTCAAGTGAAAGGACAGTGAGTGAGAAAGAAGAAGACATGGAACAAGAAGAGCAGACTAGCCGGAGGAAGACTAAGAAGATAAAGAAGAAAATTGTGCTAAGAAAGTAGGAAGAGGGGATGACGAAATAAGAGAAGGCGGACTTGCAAAAGGCTCATAGGAAGTCCAAAAAGGCCAAGAAGGAAAGAAGGAGAAAGCAAGAAGAGGAGGAGGAGGAGTTGAGAAAAAAGGAGGAGAAAGACATGGCCCTCACCACACGCAGGTCCATTGAGCAGTAGTGCATGACGAGCCGGAACTTGTGAGCCCAATCAGAGATGAAGGGCCGAGCTCAAGCGCCCATGTGCTAGAGTTCGTGCCACTTGTAGTGCGAGAAGGCAAGGGCAAGGCCCCAATCACCCCCATTCCCACTCTCCTGATGCCTGCCACCACCACTGCCATCTCTATGCCCAGTTCTACAACCTAGGTGGACGCCAACAACTCAATGGCTTGGGTCCAGTACTTCATGAATAAAGAAATGGGCCAAGGAGTAGGAGAAGAAACCCCCCTGGTAGGAACCAAAAGGGTCAGCTGTGGCAAACACCGTGAGTCGAGGCAAGACCCTAAGAGGCAAAAGGTGGCAGGCTCCACAACCTCTGTCCCCGCAACAGAGAGGCCACCCGAAGAATACGACGAGTATGTCAGTTGGAGAAAATAAGCCAAATAGCCATGGCCCAAAGGGAAGTTCATGAGTTGAATGAAGAAACCAAAGCCATACGATGCCTATGATGGCATAATGAAGAGATTGTGGCAAGTTACAAATATCTGCAAAAGTGAAAATGGAGAAAATCACTAAAGCCACAAAAGAAATGGAGAAGCTAAGGGAGGAAAGAGCTCATATGTACGAAAGAGAGGTGGAGAAACTAACCCAAGAGGCTGCCTCAGCACAGCAAGAGCATCAAAAGCTAAGGACAGAATTGGAATATCAAGAATGAAAGCTAATAGTGCTAGCTCTTAGAGGCAGGGGGAAAGCCTCGAAGTTATGAACAGGAGGACAGAAGAATGGGCTCTAATCAGAGAGAAAAAAGAGTCAAAGCCTTGGCACGCCATCTCGCTCAAGTCGAAAAAGAAAAAATACTTGCTAAAAAAGCAGAGCGAAAGCTGCCCAAGTGAGCTTCCAAACCCAGCAACACGCCTTCTTGGATACCCTATTGGACATCACCTAGGCAAAGGAGGGAGAGTCCATTGAGGCAATGAAAAAGAAACTGGGAATGGCTCGTAGAGCACTGAAAGCACTACTGCAGCTGCCACAACCTAATGGAGTTGGCCCAAGCCTGGAAGAGCAATGCCATTATCTCATGTTGGCAAGCCTAACCTTGCAGGAAGTGGATGCACTTGGGTTCATCAAAGAAGAGCAGCATGAGCCAAGCCAAGAGAGGGAGGTGGATGTGAACTTTGAAATGGGATCACACAAAGGAGAGCTTGTCCCACCCCCTCCTTCCCTGCGGTCTAAAGAGCAGCAACACATAGACATCTCTGCAGAAAGAAAGGTGGCATTGAAGGAAAGAAGTAAATAAATGGTGGGGGAGACCAGGAGAAAATGAAATGCCAAGAGAGTGAGGGTACCCAAGGCACCTATCCCACTATGCGAGGATAATGCCCAAGCGAGCTTCCTTGCGGACCTTGTAATTTGGGAGAGGTAAGAAACATATAAGAGCCCCTTCGACTTTAACTTCCAGTTCCTCACCACCTTGCGTAGGGTCTTGCCCATCAAGGTGGTGGAGAAAGTGATTAACATCGGAAGTTGGCTCGGACAAAAATGGTTGGAGGAGAGAGAGAAGAACCCCACCTTATGGGCCACTAAAGATGCCGAATTTTGGTAGAATATGAAGTGCCAAGGTCTGTGCCTGGCTATGAATGTCAACCTAAATGGAGAAGAAGGGTCTACGACACCGACCTGGACACTTGGATGGCCTTTTGCAACACTCAACTCTTCGAGCGGAATGACCCAACCTTTATGCCCTACCCTCAAAGGGTGGGAGTGGATTTTGACTCTAGTGTCCACGGCCACTATGACTTCCCTATAATCTATAATTCTCATTGTACTACATCTGAAGATGCTCTGGTCTTCACATAAGAGAACTTGTATGATACCCTAATCCAATTCATTAATGAATTCTCTTCATGCCTTGACCTTGCCTTTATTACTACTTGTAATTACCTTAGATTGCTTAGGATACTCCTTAGGCAAGACCCCACCCCTTGCAGGAGCGCGGCCTCCTGGTACTCCATTTTGATCCTAAAGCTATAGATAGTTGCATGATGGCTCAACTAATGATGCGAGCTACTCTATTACCTTCATTTCGCTTAGCTCTTCTAAAGGATATGAGTGATAGCTGCTTCACCCATTGCAATCATCCATTTGTCACCACCACCACCCTTCAAGTCTGCCTAAACCTCAAGGGGTACCTCCAAAGTTGCCAATTCTTTAACAAATCTACTAGGCCCCCTTCTCTATCCCACTCCGATAATGAAGACTAACTTTTGTCATGACCATGTAACTTGGACCCAAAAGAAAAAAAGAGAAAAAGAAAAAGAGAAAGAAAAGAAGAGGAAGAAAAAGAAAGACAAGGAGGTACAAAACAAAATAGGCAATCGCAGAACATGAAAATGACAAGAGATATCACATGAGACATAGCAGGATGCACAAGGGTCACAATCACTGCACCTAGGGGTTCTCAAGCTAGGTGCGTCTGGTGGCCTTGGTGGGCCAGCTCTGTGTCTAACCCCTTAGCCCTTTTTGATTCCCCATGACACATGCTTAGGGCACATCAAGGGTAGGACATACCTAGGAAGGTAATTCTTGCCTATGGTTAGATCCATCATCCTAAGCCCCCTGCTCTGCATCTCCCTTTTGCACAAACTAGGACCTCAAGTGTGGGACACCATCGAGGGCTTCCCCAAACCCATCTCCTAGTTCCACAAGCACGTGCACCATCATGCACTCCACGGTAAGGCAGACACCCCCAGGTAGTGCACCTTCTTTTCTTTCTAGGTACAAACAAAGGCATCAACCATCGACTTTGATGGCCCCATCTTCCATGCAATACACCCCTTACCCCCACCACCTTAACCAGGTGATTTTTTTCTTCCCAAGCTCAATTCCTCTGTAGTCCCATCATCATCAACTCACATGTCCACTCTTTCTCATCGAACCCTCATCAGCTCAAAAACCACAATGTCTTGGGACTAGCAACCACATACGAGAGGGGCCATTTTATGTGATAATGTTTCCATGAAGGCAAACCAAGGCAGAGGCAGATCGAGGCAGCCCCAGTCAAAAAGTGAATGAAGAAGCTCATTTGAAACAGCGTAAGAGACGGCAGTCACGGAGGGCCAAACAATGAATCGGTCCAAATTTATCTTCAATTTCAAAGGTGGATCCGCACATCCCCCTCTCTTCACACAGGGATCCATCCAACACAATATTCAATTTCAAAGGCATAAATCCCTCCAACACACACTCGATCAGGGCTTGTATACAAACTCAAAAAAAGCCATATGGCTACACCCAACACCCCTTCCAACCACTCCACATCAGTGCCATGGGATTGGTACTCGTCTAGGAGGGGGTAATGTTAACCCTCAGATGAATAAGGTGGAAAATCTAGAAAATCTAAAGCAGAGGACGAAGGCACTCCAAGAAAAATATGGAAACACAAGAAGCGCAGAAGAATCCTAAATCAAGGAGAAATGCACACAAGAAAAAGCGCAAGTCAATACTTTTGTAAAAGAGATCAAGGCGCATCATGATTTATTTTAAGAGTGCCGGTCTCACCCGTGCAAATTGTAAAGGTAGATGGGCGGTAGGAAGGAAGCTAGGAAAATAGAAGAACAATGAAAAAAAGGGCCCAGGCCATGACCGGCCATGTAAAAACCATGGAAAAAGGGGATGACTGCCCAAGGGAAAGAGGGTTTTGTATATAAAGTTCAAAAAGTGAATGAGAGCTCATTCTTTGGTGTATGGCAAAGTGGACACTTCTTCTTCTCTTCTTCTCTTCTCTTGCTTGCTTGTGAGTGCTTGAGGGAGGGAGTGTGAGTGGGTGATGGAGTGAGTGTGTGAGGGTGAGGGATCTTGGAGGTGAAGCACTCCACCATCTCCTCTCTTCTTCTTCTTCTCTTCTCTTCTCTCGTCTTGTGTGTGACTATGGAGGATGGAGCTTGGAGGAAGAGACTTGAGAATGCTTGAGAGAGGAAGTAACTCAATCGGGCATCAAGGTAAGGTCACTACACTTGTAGAGAGTGATAGCGCATTGGCTATGTGAGAGGTAGCCATTAGTGCTCGCTTGAAACACTTGAAAGAATAAGCGGTTCGTGGGTCTTGGGAGTTGAGTGTTGCCTTTACATAGGGGTTAAGTGTTGAAGGTCATGTTGGAGACAAATGACTTAGAAGTAGCAAATGAACGCAAAAAAAGCAACAATTTTTGTGGGACACATAGGGTGGTAAACAAAAAAAAATGTTTAAGGCTTAAGTGAGGGCTTTTGGAAAGCTTTAAGCAATTAAGTCTAAAACCTTCATTTTTCTAAACACTTTAAGCTTTTAGAGCTTAGCTTTAAACAATCTAAAAGCAAAAAGCCCATAAAGTTAAACTCAAAGTGTGAAGGTAAGAAGGAAAAAACTATATAAGAGAAGGGGGAGAGGTGCAAAGGGCTGGGCCCTACTCCTTGTATTCAATTTTTAATTTGAGTGAGGAGAGTGGAGGGTCGCACGTGCAAGTGTGGAGTCTTGATGTGCTATCCGTAGTGATGAAGAACTCAGCCAAGAGTTGTATCAAAGTTTTTTTCAAGGTACGAGAATTTAGTACATTTGATTTTGTTCTTGATGTTTGTGTTTTAGAACATTGTGCAAGGTGTATGATGCTCTACTTGAATTATGTTTTTTGATATTTTGGAGCTACAAGAGACATTGTGTGTCATTTGGTTTCGTGTGTGGCTTGTGTGGTGTTTGTGAAACTTTAAAATTTTCCGTATTGATGTTGATCGACAACAAAGTCAATTACCCTAACTCACACTCCTTAATGTCTCATTATCGGATTGTGAGAGAGGTTTGTCTCAATCGCCACTCACATAGCACCGTGAAGGACTTGAATCATCCTATGAAAGTTCTCTTGGACACTAGGTAACATGTTTGGTACTAGTGGTGGTTCCTGAGTCTCCTCCATAGCTCCTTCCATCTGTTTTGCAAAATCCTAAGAGTCCATATAATTAAGAGAGGGAACCATGTCCTCAAGAGACTCCACTATAATGGGGTCTTTAGCAAGTGATTCATTATGTATCTCACATGGCGCAATGGATTTTGGGTGCACCACTCCTACATCTCTCAATTCTTAATCATTATAGTCCATGTCATGCAGGTGATCAATCATTTGGCTTCTAGTTGCATTCGAGGTCAATAATGTGAGCTCTTGCCCTTGGTCAACACTAGCCAAGACACTTGTAGCAAGTCCCAACTGAGCTTTGAGGTCCTCCACATCATCCATGTTTCTCGATGATCAAGTGCAAATGACCTTCTGATAGAGCTCTTGCTGCAATGACAGTGTACATGTATAAGTTGCGGCATGTATTTCTTGTGAAGGGAATGTGCCAAGTCTGTGAGTAGTCATTGTAGCATCTCCTCATAAGCTTTGTTGAATTAGTAGTCGGACTCATTCTGATTGTATATTGTAGCCCGACGAAGGCTACTTTCATCTGTGTGCTTTTGATTGACAATAGTAGTCAAACTCATTCTGATTGTATATTGTAGCCCGATGAAGGCTACTTTCATTTGTGTGCTTTTGCTAACTCTCTAGTGAGAGCTCTTGTCCTCGCCTTTTTGGCCTCTAGTTGGACCATAAGATAGGCCACTTGAATTCGATTAATTTCTTCCCTTTTTCTCATAATCTCAATATCTTGCAATTGTTCTCTCAATCACTCCATTTCCCTGATGTTATCCATAATCTAGGTTCGTAAGTCATGTAATTGTTATGTTGAGTGCCTAAAAAATGCATGATTAGTTGTTCTCTCTTCCCATACTTCTTTTACATTTCCATCTTTTCTTATTCTTTGCTTGCTCTTTGTCTTGTTCTAGCTCCTCACATAAGATCTCTAATGGACCATGACCACCCAAATCTATTGATGTCCTTGTCCATTCTTTTGAAATAGTTGAAGTCTCAACTAGTTGTTGCTTTTCTATGCCAGAAGTGGCTACAACATCTCGTCATGCCATTTACCCCTTTCCAACTCATTGATCTTGGCTTGCATGGTTTGTAAGGTGGTCTTGAACATTTGAAGATCCCTTGGATCAATCATTATCTTCTTGACAACATCCCTTCCCTTTTCTTTGCTAGAGTCTCCTTCTCCCTAACAATTTCTTCCTCAACTCACTGTGAGTTGAAAACTTCCTTTCTCTTGATGTTCTTTTGAGAAATTTCTGCATTGTTGTGGCCAAGTCCTCCTTTCCCTTCTAGAGAACTTCATTCAAATACTCCTCATGTTCTTTTCGGATGATTTTTGCACTGTTGTGGCCAAGTCCTCCTTTCCCTTCTAGAGAACTTCATTCAAATACTCCTAGATGGCTGTGTGATGCTCCTTTTGGAAATTTCCTTTCTTACTCCCTTGTTAGCTACTTTTCCCGAGTGGCTTCTCAATACTTGGCTCTTGTTCCTCTCATGGTCTTTTGTCCTTCATTTGACCCACCTTTGCTACTATGGGTGCCACTTATAAAGGTTTTGAGAATCCCCAAGCTATGGTGATGACCTGACTGAGTGCACTGCCATAATTGACCATGCACAACTTGGCCTCAATCTTGGTGAGCTTCCCATTGGGAATTTTGGGAAGAGTCTCATATACCTTGGCAAGAGACCCACAAACCTACTCCAACCAAAACTTATTCAAATCCTCATTGAGTTTCCAATTTGATAGGATAACTTCCATGAAGCCCTTGGTTATTCTCCCTACATGCATGCTAGTTTTGTTGTAGGTGAACAAGTGGTGGAAAACCTATGCAGTGGCCCTAAGATCCTTCTCCTCAATATGGCAAAGAGCAACAATCCATTCAAAGTGACATTACGGTTACCACCCCACTCTTGATAGAGACCTAAGGCTTGTTTTATCAACTTGGAAGTGAGTGCTACCTCCAGAATTTGCTACTTTTTTTCTACCCAATATCTCATCCTACTTGTTTTAGTCTTAGGATCATAGTTTTGAATAAAGATGTAGCAATTGGAAAAGTGAATAGGCCCACGGTTGCTTTAATATAGTTGGTTAGCCCACATTTAGCCACCAACTCCCCAATTTTAGGATACTTCTTGACAATATTCTCCAAGTTGGTAAGTTGGCGAAACCTCAAGACTCCAAAACTCTATATACTAATCTCTAGACCCAACTCCTTGCATTACTCCATAGTGAATATTCCCTTGTCCTTGTAGTGATAAACCTTGATAGCCACCAATGCAGACATTTCAAACTATCAGCTTGCCATTTGCTTAGTAAAAAAATAAGACCACATCTTGAGAAGTTTTTAGTTAATCAACACAAAAATATATTAAGATTCAAACCATACCTTTGCTTGTTTATAAAAAATTGCCAAAATGCTAAATTTGATTGGCCCAATTCCCCCTTGCAAACAAAAAGGATGAACAAACTTTCAAGAGTGGTGAAACTAATTTGAAGACGAGTTTGGAATAGTTCCCCACATTCATGTTGAATTTTAGCTTGGGTGACCTAATCCAATTGGTAGATGGGGGCTGAGAGAGAGAGAGAGAGTGCAAGTGGAGGATGCCTCAAAGGAGTGTGAGGGCCCAAGGGAGAGTGTGGGAAGAGGATCCAAAGGTGAATCCATGTAGTGAGAAGGAGCAATAGATGGTGAGGGTGGGTCAGATGGAGGTGGTAAAAGAAACTCCTTGCTGTGAAGTGGGTGTGCAAGTGGGGCAAAAAGGGTGGTAGAATTAAACTCTACATGAGGCAGTGTGGTTGGAAATGGGGATGAGTGAGAAGCTTGTAGATAGGAAGTTCCACACATGGATATGCTTGGAGCAACCATGGATGGATCATGAGGAGAAGGAATAGAGAATAATGTAAATCGTCTGGGAATCCAAATGTAGGCATTACCCTTGTAATAGCTATGAGCCTTCAAGAGAGGCCATGCCACCCAACACAAGTGTTTATTGGGGAAGGGGTCATGCAATGTTGAATGGGCTTCCTATGCAATGGGTTTGAGGGTGAAGGTGGAGATGGGATTAGCGATGGGAGAGGAGGGTTGTTGACAAACACGGATCTAGAGCATGGCTATGGTGGTTCAAAGATGGGAAGAAGACTCATGTAGACATACACTTAGACACTGACTGCCACACAAGTGAATTAGGTTTCAAGATTGAGACTTGAACTCCTAAACACAATCTTGTGTGTGGACAATGACACTGACACTTTACTGAAAAGAAAAGAGTACTATCATTGCATTAAGAAAAGGAAGTAAGTACAATGCTTTATAGGAAAGTAGTAAACTGTAGTAGGCACCACTGTGCATATGGGATAGGTAAGCCTGCATGTCCTTAGCCTTGAAGCTCCATACAAAGAGGCTATCAGTAGGTGTGATTGTTTGAATCTCAACACCCCTCCTCAATCACAACCTGAAAGGCACAAAGTGTGTAGAGGCTGTAATGAGAACCACCTGCAAAGTGTGGGCACACCACAAACATGGTAGACACCAGAGGCTGTCGCAGAAAAAGGCTAAGTGTGGGCACCAAAACATGGTGGACATCCAGAGGCTGTAACAGGGGCCTCACAAAGTGTACATGGACTGTAATGCCAAGTTACATGGGGAGTTTACAAAGCTTATGGCAAGATGCATTAGGGCTAGAAAATACAAGGCTTTTAGAATAGTTTATCAGAGTAATGAGAGTAGAAGGATTGGTGAGGTTTGTCCTTCCGATCCTGGGAGTCTTCATCTTCATTTTGATCTTCTTCTTTTGGTCCATGGTCTTCTTCTTCTTTCACAGCTGTAAGATAGGCCTTTTGAGACCTCTTTCTTGCATGGCAGAACTTCTCAGTGTGTTCGGTCCTTTTGCAGAAGTCACAGAAGAGCTGATCCTTCTTGCCTTTGTACCTGTTGCCAAGCATGCATTATCCTTAGTTTTTAGCTTCTTTTCCTCTTCTAACAGTGATGCGTGGATATCAACAAGTTCAGGATTTGGCATATTGATTAAAGCTGTTGATACATTATTATATTCAGGAGGCAAACTCTTAAGTAGAACACCAATGCAAACATCTTCTTCCATTTTAATGTTGATTCCTGTAAGTTGGGTTAGAAGTCCTTCCATCTAATTTAGATGTGTGGCAAGTGATGTGCTGGACTTCATGTCAAGCCTGAAAAACTCGATCAGGAGACCATATTTTGATGATTTAGACTGTGCACCGAACAAGGTGTCAAGTCTCTTCCATGTATCCTGTGAGGTCTCATAGTTATCCACATGGTGGATATAGCTGTCGTCTAGCTCCAGTTTGGCCTGGGCTTTGTCATCATTCTTTTGCCAAGTAGCTACAAGGTCCGCATCCCGAGGTTTCTTCTCTTTGCCATTTGTGATGGCCCAGTGACCCTTCTTCATCAAGATGAGCTTGATGCGGGTTTGCCAGGTGTGAAACCCAACTCCCTTGAATCGAGCTATCGGTGAGTCTTGTCCCATGCTGAAGAGCTGGAGCAGTAGCAAATTAGTTCCAAGATTCTCACATTTTACAAGTGAAAGAGCAGATTACAATGTGTCAAGAGACACAAGTAATGGTAGTGTGAAAACACACTATGTCTGACTTGATGTTGAGCTTGAATCTTCCTGTTTGGGTCTTCGATCCTTTGTCGATCTTTCTAGGTTCTTCCCCTCCTTGATTTGATGCTGGGACAATAGATTTGAGTAACCAATGCTTCAGTTGATTGAGAAAAAGCAAGAGCTTGAAGTGAAAGAAGAAGCTTATATTAAAGTGGCTATGGTGGCTTGGTCTTCAATTCTTCCAAATGTTCAAGATCTCCCCTCCTTGATGATTTGATGGGAAAGTTGATCAAATCAGAGTGGCAAGGGCTTTGTTGAGTCCTGAGGAGAGAGAAGCTGATGGATTTTTGAGCTTGAAGCTCAAAGCTATGGTGGATTGTGCTAGGTTTTCTGCAGTTGCCTGGTTTTTTCCTCTGTGTGGGTTGTATACTTGATCATTTCCCAAACTTTTTACATGGGTAGAAAGCTTATGTCATAGTCTTCCAAAGCCCCATGGTTGTAGGCTAAAATTCATCGTGTGCTGATGGCGCAGATGGCACGAACATGAAGAGGTGCAGATTTGGCAGAGATCTCGAATTCATGCAATGCTAACCTCTGATGCGCACGATGTTGAGGACTGATGTGCTACGATGAAGCGCCTTGGAATGTAGAATAACTTTGCAGAAGCAATCAAGTTGAGATATGGCATGTAGATGCAGATCTAGGTCCTCAAACAGAGATGGGTCATCCTGGCTATGGCAGACAAAGAGCTTGAGAGAAGTTGGAAGTGAGGAATGAGCTCATTGGCTGGGACCAAGCTGACCTGAGGTTAAGATGAGCTGAGAGAGAGCAGAGAAGAACTAAGCCAAGCTGAGCCATGCCTGAGTGGGTTCTGATACCATGTTGACAAACACGGATCTAGAGCATGGCTATGGTGGTTCAAAGACGGGAAGAAGACTCATGTAGACATAGACTTAGACACTGACTGTCACACAAGTGAATTAGGTTTCAAGATTGAGACTTGAACTCATAAACACAATCTTGTGTGTGGACAATGACATTGACACTTTACTAAAAAGAAAAGAGTACTATCATTACATTAAGAAAAGGAAGTAAGTACAATGCTTTATAGGAAAGTAGTAAACTGTAGTAGGCACCACTGTGCATATGGGATAGGTAAGCCTGCATGTCCTTAGCCCTGAAGCTCCATACAAAGAGGCTGTCAGTAGGTGCGATTGTCTGAATCTCAACAAGGGCACCATAGGAAATTAGGAGACCTCAAAGGTTTGGGTTTTGAGCTGCGACTAATAGGAGTAGCTTGGTGAGGTTGGCTTGGAGAAATTGATGAAAGAAGGAGCTTCTATATTGCGAAGGGGTGGGATGAGGAGTGGTCAATATCAACATAGTTAATGGTGCAAGGAATCTAATACTTAAAAGGTCATCCCAAGAGAAGTTCGTTCCCCACATCCTTGCAGTTTAGAAGAACATAAAAAAGAAGAGGGATGCTCGCAGTTACAGTAGTAAGCAAGAGCCTACATTTACCCAATATAGTACGGTTGGCTACCATAGGGATTAAGCTTAGTGTGAGTGGGTGTCAAAGTGGGTCCAACCAAAGATTATATGGAAGGGTGTTGAAGGCATAACCTTCATCAATGAGAGTGTCAAATAAAGAGATGAAAACAACCCCTACATGATAGGGCCAACCTTAAGGTCAAATAAAGAGATGGAAACAACCCTACATTAAAAAATAAATAGGAGTTTTGCATAGGGCTAGGTGAAGTCAACTTATGACCTACTCAAGTTTCTCATACCATGTTTGTTCAGCTACCATGACTACCCTGAAAGGAACATTAGGAGGATACATGGGGCATTCATGTAAGTAATGGCCTAGTGGTGGGTAATACTTCTTAATACGAAAGCCATTGAAGTATCTGATGCCTTCCCCCTCCAGGGTCTCCAACTCAACATTCCTGTTTTGCTAATTTGATGAATGTGATATGGTCCTAGGCCTCAAAGTTTCAATTTCTACTTATGGCCTTTAAGAGAATACAAGAGCATTAGGTCATCTTCATCAAAGGGACATTGTTGCACATGTCTATCAAACTAGGCCTTACATTGGGCCTTTTTGGAAAGGAGGGCATGTGAGGCAAAAATATGAGTTTTTAGTAAGACATTCCAACTCCACAAGGTGGTTGGTCCAAGCACTAGTGCCTTCCCAATCCTCTTGTATTGCAATGCAAAGATTGGGGATGAGAAACTCAAACGGCACAATAATATCAATGCCATAGGTTAGTCAAAATGGAGTCTAGCCAATTGTAGTCTTGAAAGCCGTGTAGTAGGCCCAAAGGGGAGCCATAAGCTTGTTATCCCAATTAGAGTGCAAAGCAAAAACAATCTTGGTCAAAACATTAAGCAAATTCTTGTTTCAGTTTGGTCATTAGCCTTAGGATAGTAAGGAGATGACTTGTGCTGGATAATGAGAAACATAGAGAGGAAAGGCTCAATGACCTCATTTGGAAAGTGAGTCCCTAATCACTAACCAACTCAATTGGGTAATCGAAGCAAGAAATCCTAGAAGGATTTAGCCATTGTATGGGTGTCATTCATGTAGGTGGCTCGTGTTTCAACCCATTTAGTCACATAGTTGGTTGCCACCACGATGTAGTGTGCTTATGAGTACTAGATAGTTGGAGTGATAGATCCTACAAAGTCAATCCCCCATTTTTCAAAAGGTTTTCTAGCAATGACATGTGATAGCTCCATCTTGTCCTTTTGCGAACATAAATTTTGGTATGCTGGCACTCATCAAAATGCTTAACAAAATAGGTTATATACTTGAACAAGGTGGGCCACCACAATTGGGCATGTAAAACCTTACGTGCTATAGTAGTTGACTATGAAAATGTCCACTGACAATGCCCCCATGGGCTTCTTGAAGCACACGCTCAAGGTCATGTTCACACATGCATCGTTGCAGGAGAGCCGTCTTGCCCTAGTCGATAAAGTTAACTAGAAAACATTTGGTAGGGTTGGGTCTTACTCAACAAGTAGGTGAGAGGAGCCCTCTCAACGGGGCATTCAAGAATTCCATTCTCTAAAATAGCAAAAAAAATATTCTTAGCCCAATGAGGGGTGAGGGAAACCTAGAACAATTGGGCCTCCAAGTCGAAACAAATGGGCATCGAGTAAATTATCATTAATGCCTATTGCCTTTTCCACATTGCTCAAGTGAGATATGTGATCATCCATGTAATACCACTTTCCTTTCCGCAAAACCACATAGAAATCAAACTCAAGCGAGAGCAATAACCATCTCGCAATTCTTCCTGTAGCACATGGCTTTTTCATAAGATAAAGTAGAGCTTCATAATCAACAACAAATGTGAAGGGAGTGGCAAGCAAATAATGTCAAAACTTCTTAATTGCATAAAGCATTGCTAAACCTTCTTGTTCAATGGTGGAATAATTCATCTTAGTCTCAGTGAGTTGCCTACTTGCCAAGCTCATAAAAAAGTATATGCTATGTTCACCAAGTTGGCACAAAATAACTCCAATGGTAATTTTGGATGTATCAATAGAACATGGAACGTGATGGTCCAATCTGAGGCTTGTAAAGAGAGGTATCATATTTAGTAAAACTTACAAAATTATATTTACAAAATGGATTTCTTAATTATAATTTAAAAAAATTGTAAGTTTCATAAGGTAAAAGGGGCCATTTTAAGGCCCTATAGCATGTAAAGAAAGGGTATTTCTTAATATCCTTTGAACTCACGTTATATAGATGATTTCTTATAGTGCAGCTCATGTGTACTCATCTTTAGTTTGATTCCAATGGCCTTAAGTATGGCTTGCCAAAAGTTAGATGTGAATTTTGAATCTCTGTCAACAATACTTTTGTACATACCATGCAAATGAGATTCTAGATTGAGTTCCTCTAATAGATGAAAAAAAATATAATATATTGAATATGCTCTCATACAAAAAGAAAAAGCTATATGAAGATCCTAAAATAGAGGATATTATATTAAAAAAAGATAAAAGATTGCTAAAAAAGAGGAAAATGCTATAAAAGAATAAGCAGAGAAATGGAGGGAGCACAAGAGGAAGAAAGCAAAAGAGAAAGAAGTAGAGGAGCTACAATCATTAGAAAATGAGATTTGTAACTGCTTGAAATTGTTGATCTCTGACATGCTTGATCTCTAACCTTTATGATTGTAATAATGCCCTCATTAAACCAAATATTAAGATCCAATATAGAGTCTTGACTAAAGTCATCAAGGCTTTGGTCTAAAGTAACCAGACTACCTCCAACACAATCCCGTCTACTATAATAAAAACTGAGAATGAAATTCTGAGTAGCCATCATGTATATATAAGCAACAAAATAATGATCTATCTTATAAGTTATCTTGCTTCTATCCTTGTGTATCATCTTTCATCAACAAACTACAATATGTAATTGGGATGTAATCATATCTTAGTTTTTAAAAATGAGACTATGGCCTTTGATATTCTTATCTCAACATTGAAAAAAAGTTAATAAATACATTAATAGGCATAAACAAATTAATCTTACTTAGGCTACTTGAGATATTAGGTTTTAGTACTCTCTATATCTTAAAAAACATTTTGCACCTATAGCTTTCACTAGTAGTAGCTGGGCTTGGTAAATGCCATCCAAATCTTGAAAAAATAGACAATGCTCTATGGTACAACATAAGAATGATTATAAAATAATATCCCATTCTCTACAATTGTGTTTTTCCTATCTTTGTATATTTCTTCTCCAATAGAATCATACACTACATCAATAATATCAACGACATACTCAACCAGCTCTACCATTTCTCAAGATTAGATGAATTGACATCTATAAAACAAATGAATTTTGTCATTAAAAAACTTAGCAATGCTATGTGGGGACAACATAAAAATGATCATAAAAGAATATCCCATTCTCTGTAAGTTGCGTTTTTTTTCTAACTTTGTACATTTCTTCTCTAGTTATAGAAACACAATACTAATAACATTAACAATAGACTCAACTAGCTACATTCCTTAAGATTAGATGGATAGATATCTACAAGCAAATGAATTTTGTCATAATAGAACTTAATATTAAGTTAACACTAAGGCTCAAATACTTACAATTAGGTCTATTCATTGGAAGATTTAAGATTCCATGTTCCAAACATAACTCTATATGCATAAACACTTGTTATACTAATATCTCTTTTATGATGTTCTTGGTTGCTCGAAGTTTGAAATCTTTAATTCTACCCTTCAAAGTAGAGATAAATGAGCTCTCACAAATGTATTTTCCTACATCTTACTTGTTGCATAATGATGCAAGGATAATAGTAGGGATCCATCTTCCATCATTTTGAAATGAATCAAGCACTAATGTGGATGTGATTTGAGACCTTAAATCTATCTTCCATCTTTTTGGAACGAATTAAATGCTAATATAGTCAACATCATGCTCCTGCTTAAAATCTTAGAGCAACCAATCTCTCCATATATGTTGGTTTGGAGCATTTAGGGGTACTCTTCAACTTGTACACCCACTTACATGGCAATGCAGGCTTTACATTGGGCAAAGGAACCAAATTCCATGTATGGTTTTTCTACAATGAAGTAAGCTCAATCTGCATAGCTCTCTCCCAAAAGTGATTATCACCTCTACACATAGTCTCCTCATAAGTAAGCGACTCACTAGAATATATTACCATAAGTAGTCCATTGAGGACTCAAACCAACTAGGTTGATGTTTATCTCTAGTAGACCATCTCAAGTTGTGAGGCCTGTACATCCTATCTAACATCATGATCACACGCCACTAGAACATCAAATACATGTTGTCTAGCTAGTTGTACAATAATAGAAGGCTCCTTATGAAAGATCACCTTACGTACCTCAATTACTTGCTCAATCTGCTTGTGCATCTCCTTCTCGTGGAAAACAACATCATAGATGTGAATGACCTTTTGAGCCTATAGATTCCATAGACAATAGCCCATCTCACTTGCACCCCCATAACTAAGAAAGATGCATTTCACTGACTTAGGATCTAGGTTATTACATTTGTCATTTGGTACATGGCAAAAAGCCTCACATCCAAAGACTCTAAGATATGCATATAAGGGAGGTTTTCCAGACCATACCTTCTCTGTAACTTGACAACAAATAACAATGCATGGAGATTTGTTTATCAAATGTACAATAGTAGTAACTACCTCATCCCAAAAATGATGCAATACACCTCCTTGACTAAGCATACTTTAGACTCTTTCCTGAATGGTTCTATTTATGCACTCGACAATACCGTTTCGGGTGGGTTACAAGAGTCAAAATATTTGTAATCAAGAGGTAAAAGATAATATAAATGAGTAAGCATTTTCATTCCTTTCAAGGACATGTGCCCAAGGCGGCGATGCCATAAAGTTAACTGTTCACCAACAAATAGAAGGCTTTTTGTCAAAACTGGTATATCATGTATAATATGCATAGTAAATGAGCTACCTGAAGAAAACTGCAATATCCAATGTCAAGTGATTTTCTTGTCTCTCAAAACTTGTCATGTTGCGATACGACTGAAAACAATCCCTATGCGAGGTATGAAAGGAAGCCCCAGAATTAAGCAACCAACACAGAATATGTAGAAAAAGCACTGATTAACTAAGAAGCATTAAGAGAGGAAGATGCTAGGATGTACTCATCATTTGAATCTAGCTTCACTACATTTATCTTTTCAATCTTTACATTGGACTTACTAGGAATAATGTTGTGATCATCGCACTTTTCCTATACTTTGCCCTTGCCTTTGTCTTTGCGCCTATCATTGTGCATCTTATGGCATTGTGATTGAATATGACCCTACTTCCCACAATAATGACATGTCAGAGAGGACTTATGACCACGATACTTACTATGAGACTACCCGCGAGACTCCGACCTCTATGAGTCTCTATCACAGCAATCATTACCACTCCTACAATAATGTCTACCCCTAATAGTTAATGCACGAGAAGTATGGGCTATGTCCATATTCTTTTGTTTATCTCATCTACGATGAGTAAAGCACTCTCAACATTTTGGAGTTTCAAGTCATCCTTAGGCATATTAATACACATGGCTGTATGGAAAGTGTCTCATGACTCAAGAAGTATCATAAGCAAGAATAAGGGAGGTAGGTTATCCTTGAACTCAATGCACTGTGAAGTCAACTGGCTGAAAATCAAATGAAATTCATTCAAATGTGAGGATACACTAGTTCCTTCCTTTCTGTGAAGGCTTGTAAGTTGTTTCAATGAATACACATGTGATGTAGGAATCTTCTTGACATAAGTATTGCATATATTTTCCTATAACTATCAAGCATAATTCTGAGGTGCAACAACAATGAAGTAAACCTATTTAGAAAATGATAATATAATGATAGATTTACATAGCTCATCCCAATCATCATGATCCATGGCTTTGGGATTTACACTCTTGGTTTTCAATAGCCTAACTAGCTTCTTTTAAACCAATACTTGCCATATCTGCATCTTACAATAGCTAAAATTTGTACCATGAAGCTTCTCAATATGTAAAATAATACTATCATTCAAAGAACTCGCCATAATGATAGCATACAAATGCAAAATCCAAGAGGATGTGTTGGTGTAAATGAATGCAAATTAACCCCCAAACTCAACCAAAATAGGGGGGAATACCAAAATACAAAGATGTCCACCAACTACAAGCAATAGATTGCCAAAGTACAATGTCTGCTATCTAAGATAACATAAAAAATTATAATTACATTAATGTTGAAATAAAGACAGTAGAATATGTCAATCTAACTATAGGTAAATAGCCAAGAAAGCAAGCTCTCATTGCCAAGGATATGTGGGTAGCAATTGAGATACAAAGAATGCAACTAGTAGTGAATAAGCATAGACCATCGATATCAAATATCGTCACGAACTCAAAGTGTTAGTAAACGATACATCCCATAAGTATATACATCACTGAAAAACTATTGGCAAAGGTAAGTGTCGGTGTCCAAAGCATATGAAATCAAATCAACCCACAAGCAGGAGTAATTGCATCCAATAGTATATAGGAGAGTATATACATAAACCAAGAGTCCCATTGTCTCAAAGAACCAAGCTCTACCAAGTAAGTACAAGTGTCTCCCATTAGAAGTGAATTTGGAATGAAAAGTGAGCAAACAAAGCTCAAGTCATATACATCGAAACATCCAGGAAGCACAAGTGCATCACAAATACATCCAGGAGTATAAGTGTCAAATGAAGCTTTAATACCTATAAGTGAGTAAGCAGCACGAAAGCTCAAAGAAAAACCAAAGCCAAAGTACATTAAATGTAGCTCAAATCCAAGTTTCAAAGCATGCCATAACCATATCCGAGCTCATACATTAATGCTATACATCACTATAAACATGCAGCATACCCGAAATACTATGTAGATATAATAGCCATTCAAAGCATGAAGATAACTGTTGTATGCTTTTTGTCCAAACTATTATTATAGCAATAAACCCTTACAAAACTGAGCTAATCAAGCTGTAAAAAGTCCAAGTATCATTCCAAATCATAACCATATCTTTTGGGCATGAAAATAACATCCCCAAAGCATCAAACATGCATTATGGAATTTACTATTTGTTGTTCAAACCAGAATTTTTTTGTTCTATGTAAAATAGAAAACTAAGAATTTTCACAAAATCAACTTTCTGAGTGCTAAGATTGTAACTCTTGTTGGACTCACAGTTTCTAGCTATAGAACACCATAATCTGATATCATATGCAAAAGTTATGGCCAAAATATGAAAGTGCTATCAAGTTGCAATAACTATCCACGATTTTTGCAACATGCTCTATGTCCACTCAAAATGGATAGAATGGTTGCTTCTTAGCTCAATAAGTACTCAACAAGGCTCAGCTAAACCCCAGGGATCTCCTTGACAAGCCAGGAGCAAGCTAGAATAAGTTGGGAGAAGATTGTTACTTGGTAGGAAATTCAAGTTCCAAACAAATTGCAATGTGGATTATATGACTAAGAGAATATGATTGGATCTACATGATATGACAATTGATATCTTTAGCCTCAAGAGATGCACTACCCAAGCAAAGGAGAAAGAAGGCAATATAGCACCACCTAATTTCAAAGCATGATAGATTTTATACAATTTGTTGCATCCATCCCCTCAAAGAATGAAGGGGTCCATTATGCTATCCAAGGTTTGCAATCAAGAGCCATAGAGACGAGCCATGGCAATAACAATCAATCCAAAAAGGCTATTACATCATCCATGATGTGGGGAATGATTACCCTTTTAAACCCCATTCCAATTTGTATAAGTTGGTCAAGAAGCTCATGAAGTTGAATCCATCTATATAAGATGATACATATAATATAAATTCTTTCACCTTCACATTTTGAAGAGAAAACAATTAGCCAAGAGGAGAAAGCCTCTATTTGTAGTTATCACAAGAGCATAGAGGAGAAAGGCTTTTTGCTTTGGGTCAAACCCTTAAACCTCTAGTTTTGTCAAACTATGTTGCTTATTTCCACTTTCTTCGATTGATAGCTCCACAAAGACCATCATTACACTAGTGAGGATATGCACCAAGCACCCCATTTAGAGGCCTAAGTAACTTGGGACTTGAGAGAAATGTTTGCCCTAACCCTCATCTGATAAAACACCCCATGTGAAGGGTTCTTGCACAAAGGGAGTGATGTGTCCACCTTGGACATCACCTTGTAAAGAGTAGAAAGCATATGTGTGTAGTTATTGCGATGAAAAGAGCCACATTTGCAAAGATTGCTATTAGCAGCACATGGATGATTCAATTTTGCTAACCCTTATAGTGAGTCCAATGGATGTGGAGCATTCGTGCTCATGATTATTCCTAGCAAACCATTTCGATGACTATGCATGGCCATCCCACCCCTCTTGTTCCTACACCTATCTATATGGCACCGCCATTCTCTCCATGATCCATCTACTTAGCCCATTGCTTAGGCTCCTAGCTCCCCTTGTCACAGTGACATAAAATTTGTGAAATGCTTTAATCTTGCTAGTAACATTTGATTAATTTAATAATCAAATGTGCAAGGTTGTAAGACATGTAATGTGACCCTCTTATTCACAAATGAAGTAGTTATTTGCAACCATTAATTTCATGTGCAGTGCCATTGATTTTCAACCATTTCTTTGTTGTTTTGACCTCTTTTCATGCTGATTTTTAGATATGTTGCTCTTCTCAATTTTAGACAACATTTTATTTGGCTTTTTCCCACTCTCTTGGAAGCTTGATGTTGTTTGCCTGAATTAGCCCCAGTTGCTATGGTCTACTAGTAGGGAGGGAATAAAATGATGTCGCCTGCACTTGGGAGAGCTAAAATTGCTATCATTTGCCCTTGATTATTCTCTTCCTATTGTTGGCTTCCCTAGAAGGTCCTCCAATGAATGAAGATCATACTAGTAGTTGCTTCTTTCTCTCTCCCATATGATGAATGCATTAATATTCTTTGATAATGGTACACGAGTCAACTTCATATTTATAGACATGGCAGCCTATTTAAGCATTAGAGAAGATGAGATGGGACACATGGAGGAAGTTAGAATGGCATGCAAAGGCTATGTAGAGCCTGTCACACCACTCATTTGAAAGCTTCAGTTGCACATTCAAGGATATGTGGATAGTGAAGAGTTCTTTATTGCTCCACTTGAGGGTTGTGATGCCTTGCTTGGTATCCCACGGTGCCATTGTATACATTCAGTGATTGATTCATATGCAATAGAGATTGCTATTCAGTATAAGGGAAAGACTATCACACTTGATATAAAGTTAAAAGTGGAATTTGTCCTTATTGTATTAGTTGCTTCCATTTCAAAAGAAATGAAAAATCACATTTCAACCTACTTCATTTTTACTAAGGATAAGGTTGATAACGAAAATGTTGGAAACATGTCAAAGTTAGAGAAGGAGGATCGCATCTCATTTCTAAAAATATATATTGATTGCTTCTCTCAGTCACTTCTAGGATAGCTACCATCTGAAAGGTCAAAAGATCATGACATAGATCTTATTCTTGGAAATAGCATGCCTAAAAAGCCACCCCATAGAGTCAGTGCAACCCAGTAGGAGGAGATTATGAGTCAAAGGAATGAGCTATTACAAAAAGGGCTAATTTAGTCCAGCTCATCTTCTTTTTGTTTTCCAGTGCTTTCAATGTAGAAAAAGGATGGTTCATGGCATATGTGCATTGACTATCACGCCTTGAACAAAATCATGATATAAAATCAGCTTGCAATTTCTCGGATTGATGATGTTATGGATAGATTGTAGGGGAAAACGCATAGATTGGAGGATGTGCCTAAGACAACTTTCAGGATATCTTTTGAGTTGTATGATTTTCTTGTTATGTCTTTTGGACTTCTCAGTGCTCTTGATGATGGATCGCATCTTCAGGTCGCATAGAGGATTTATGGGTACTTTTTCTTAATGACATGACTGTCTACAAAGAATGAGGCAAAGTATAGAAAGCATTTGGACATTATATTCAATGAGCTATGTAAGTTTAGGTTGGTCATTAATGACAATAAAAGTGATTTTTTTTCATGAAATCCACTTTTTGGGGCATATTGTATTGGCTAGTGGTATTCCTATGGACCCTGCAAAGATCGAGGCAATACAATCATGGTCACCTTTGAAGAATCTACATGAGATCCATAACTTTTTAGGTTTATGTTATTACAAGAAGTATGTGTGTGGGTTTGCTAAAATTGCATCTCCAATGCATGCTTTGTAGAAGAAGAATGTGCCATTTAGATGGATAACAATGAGAATTTCAGCTTTTGAAAAGTTAAAGGAAACGATGACTTTAGATCATGTGCTTATGTTGCTCGATCTAAGGAAGTCATTTGTGGTTTAGTGTGATGCATGTGGAAACAATATTGAGGCTATTTTAATGAAAGATGGTTGAGTTGTGGCTTATGAGAGTTGTCTTCTCCATGATGTAGAGAGGAATTTGCAAATCTATGAGAAAGAGCTCTTGGCTGTAATTCATGCATCATCTATGCATAAATACTACTTGTTAGGGGGTTATTTTATAGTATAGATGGACCATTAGACATTGAGGTACTTTTAGACACAGACAAAGTTGTCAGAGAAGCATATGAGATGGGCAAACTTTCTCTATGTTTCATTTTTAGATTGTACATATTGATGAAAAAGAATATTATGGTTGATACACTATCATGTAAGCCACAAATTTCAACCGTCATCATGGTTTATCACACTCAGCTGGATGCCATAAAGAAGCGAGTACTATGTTGCTGATTTAGATTTTGCTAATGTTTATAATTGGCTTTGCAATGAGTAGATGCATGAGCACTTTGTACTAAGAGATGGATTTCTAATAAAGCACGGTCAATTTTGCATCACAAAACAGTTGAGGTCTAGAGTAATCACTCAAAGTCTTGCTTGTCTATATGTAGGACATTGAGGTAATGATGCCATAGTCAAAGCAGTCGAGCATTTATTTTTTTGGGCAAACTTTGAGGCATGATGTAGAGCACTTTATCAAGACATGCATCATATGTTAGAAGGTCAAGCATGATAGGCAAAGGATGGCGAGTTTGCTGCAGCTCTTGCTTGTTCCAAATAGGCCTTGGCAGAGCATTGCTATGGATTTTATCTTTGAGCTTCCTAGGACACCTATAAGGAATGATAGGATATGAACTATCATTTGTAGGTTTAGCAAATGAGTCCATTTCATTTGACAAAGCAAAAAATAAAGACATATATGGCATGTTTGCTTTTATAGCACATCTTTAAGTATCATGATATGCTAGAGTCAATTATTAGTGATCGAGATCCTTGGATGACTAGTTTATTTTGGAAGGGATTATTTGAGAATATGGATACCATGTTGAAATTCTCATCATCCTTCCATCTACAAATATATGGTCAGCAGTTCGAAGAGGATAATTCCATAGTGTTGGATCTTTTGAGGTGCTATGTTTCAAACTGCAAGACATAATGTGAGTAGTATTTGCCATTGGTTGAGTTTTCATACAACACCACGCTGCATAGTTCCACCAACAAAGCTCCATTTGAAGTGGTTGAGGATGGCATGAAGGTACCACCTATCTTGCATACTAAAGATCTTTAAGGCTAATCATATGTGAAAAACTTGGATGTAGCCTATGCAAAGATAAAGTATACACTTTCGAGATCGTGGAAAAAGCAAAAGAAAACAGTTGATCGCCATAGATGTGGTTTGCACTTTGCAAAGTGTGATTATGTATTGCTGCATTTTAAAAATGCTATGTTGAAAAAGATGAAAGGAAAAGCGAGATTATATCTGAAGTTAAGTATGAGATACTATAATCCTTCCAAGTGTTGGAGAAGATCAATGATGTGACATATCCATTGAAATTACCTCCACATTGGCAAATACACAATGTCTTTCATGTCCATTAATTGAGGTATTTTTGTGGTTATGTGTCAAGGGATATATTTGTTGAAATTCAACCTGAGATTGAGGAGCTATATGAGATCTTGGTACTCGAGCAGATTTTGGCACATAAGAAGAGAGACTAGAGGTAAAGTTTCCAAGAGATATTTACTAAAGTTTCAACACTATTCACCAATGGATGCAAAGTGGATGAAAGAGGATGACTTGACAGACCATTCTTAATTGTTGCAGCTTACCTAGATACCTTTCAATTAGAGCTAACTTCAATTCAGGCTCAATCAAGTTCAATAGAGCAAGGGTCTAGAGCAGTGCGCCTGATGCTCAAGGGGAAGGTAGCATTTCCACTCTAACAGTTATGGATAGCTCTAATATGTAGTGGATCTTGAATGCATTCAACATGCATCCAAGGTGTTGTGCTGACAGTATGTCTATCATGAGGTCACTGCTCAATATACTAGTCACTGTAAGATGTGAATATGAGTTTCACCCAGATACTAAAACTATACTTTTACATTAGATTATGATCAGTTTGTCATGAATTTACATAAGTTCGTGATCAGTTTGACATGAATTTACATAAGTTCACGATCAAATTTTGATCAATTTGAGCTCATTTTTAAATAAGTTATAGATTGGACTATAGTCACTTTCGAATTAGTTTAACATCTATTTTTACATCAATTTTTGCACTCAATTTGTGATCACATTCACAACAATTTGTCATCAGACTATGCTTACTTTTCAATGGTTTACAACTAGTTCCATGAACAACATATTAGTGAATGCGATTGATAGTTTCAACCATGGTTATGCTTTACTATGGTTGTGAAGTTAAAACAATTGAGAGACGTGTTATGGATGGACCCTAGGATAGTTAATTGGCCATTAAGTGCCAATGGTAGCACTAAGAACTAGCATTAATTATTTAATTTATAATAGTCTAAGGGTCAATTCAAGTTGGGGACCACTCTAGGTTGCAAATGGCCTAGCCAATTTAATTATGGATGGACACATTTAATTTTGGGCAAGGTTAAAAGGATCAAATTTAAAATATAAAATTAATTAATTCTAAAAATTAATTTAATGACTAAATTTTATTAAAAATGAGATTAGAAGATTATTTCTTGGCAAATATACCTATGTGATTGAAAAACGTTTTTCAAGCTAGTGGAGAGACATTCATTCAGTGCATCCAAGCTATGAGAGAGACAGAGAAGGAGCTTTTGATCAGTTTTAGCCCTGATTTCAGCCTTTGGAGGTAGAGGAAGACAACCTACAGACCAAAGAAAGCAAGCAACAACATTGTATAACCGCCATTTGTGTTCATTCTTCTTTCCTAACATCCACTCCTATGATCAGTTTTAGACTAGCTTGTCCAAGAACATTGATCACCTGGAGAGTGTACAAAATCTCCAATTTAGAAGCCTGCTTCCAGCAAGTTTGTGCCAGTTGATGTGTGTTCCAACAATGTTCAAAACTCCTCTATGGCTATCATAGAGACCAATATTCGGTATCAACTACTAGGTTAGATCAAGACTAAACCCCTCAAGATCATTTTCAAAAACTGTTTTGCATTGGATTTCTGGACTAAAGATATTGAGCACACCATGTTGGTTGGGCGTCTTTTGTTTAGTGAGAATGATAATTCAGCTCTGATACAAGCATCCTTAGCTGCTTACTGTAGCCCCTATCAAAAGACCACGCAGAACACGTGTACACTTCACCCCAATTCATTCCAAGGCTAGGCACTCACTTTTGAGAACTCCAATGCATGATTAGCCTTTCTAGGTACCAAAACAAAATCTTGTGCTGGAGAATCCTAAGAAGGCAAGCATTAAAGACTCTATCAACTAGTGGTCCTCCTCTACCTCCAGAACCTCTGGAAATTGCAATCATAATTAGAGACATTGAATATGTTAATGTATCGCGGTTCTTCCTATTTCTTATTCTGGCTCTATTGCCTCTCCATAATTAATTAGATGCCAAATTGATGTTGCATATGAGTGTTTAAGCTTCTTTAGAACTTCATTGCATGAATGCATTGCAGCTCAGGGTACTCAGAGCTCCCTTTCTTTTGCTAAAGCATAAATAGGTATTACTTTGTATTTTCTTCAGTGTCATTTGATCCCTTCAAGAAGATCACCTATAATTGGAAATCGAATACAACAAAAGTTTATAAGATTGAAATCCAATGCATTTTACCATGTCCATCCACGTTAAAAGAAACTGTCACATAACTAAGTCAATCAGCCAAAAGTTCAGCCAAAGAGCTAAAATGTTTAATCTCTCGTCATTTTAGCTTGTAAAATGTCACTCCCATTACTGCTAAGCAAGTGGCCATTACTCACAAAAGTGAAACTGGTGTTAAATATATGGTTTATTTACATTCTCAAATCAAAAAAGCTGCAGCTGCCAACCTCCGAACCACAATCTGCAAAAAAGTAATCCTTGCCCTCCATACATTTTATCACTCTCAAATTTGGTAGCTTCTTTAGATACAGTTACTTGTGATATCACAATAGCTGGCTCTACTGTTTCAGCTCTTGTAGACAGCAGGAGCTTTGATGGTCTGCCATCTTGCAGAAACTCTCCAATAAGCACTAGAACATCTGTCTCAGCCTCCAGCCAATTCCAAGGGTCGAGTTACATACAGATCAGGAGAAGATTATGTGGAGGCCATGTTTCAAAACTTTGAGGTTCCTATTATACAGCTGTTACATGAGACTGCATATGGCAATCAACAATTGTACATTCTAAAATCATAGGAACAAGGATTGCCCAGGCATTGGGATCAACAGGAGGAGCAATTTCAACTTGGAAAGATGTGAGACGGCTTCAAATTCTACCATCCATGCCATCTAACACCCCATTCCATATACCCTTGAGGGGAGGCAGCTGGGCAACAAATGCACCCCATGGAGGAAAACCTGTGCCACTTCCACGAACTCGTCCATCCAACCTGAGGGATAGATAACTACAATACCAGGGAAATTCCAAGAATCTTTTAAGAAAATTATAGCCAAAACATGGCAAAAAGTAGGAATCTTATAGCAAACAGATAACATACACTGGAGAATCTTCAGGAACATTTGCAAGTTGCTTTTGCTCCTTCAACCACCTGCCATTGTGTTCAGTTGTTAGTTTAGTGCCTTCACACATGTCACTACGTCTGAGTATCTAGTCGCTCAAAGGAACTTACTTGGTCCATTCACCTGTGTAAATGGGTCTTGCTCTCCATAGCTTCTCTGCCTGGGTCAATGTTGCAGTGCTGGAATCACCTCCACTTTCATCTTCCTTAGAGCCAGAACTTTCCAAAGAAAATTGCAGGTTTGGAATCTGGCCATCTGTAGCAAAAGGAACTGCTAGCACTCCTCTCTCCAGCAATCCAGCTAAATATGGCTCACTACGCCGGCATGCTTCCTCAATGTGAGCACAGGGACCAGCAACAATAACTAGACGGGCAACCCCTCTCATCTGCCCTATAGTAAAAGTCTTATTTTTCAATTCCAGTTTAAGACCAGCTAAAGTCTCCTCTCTAGATAATTTTGCTATCTGTTGGTCTCTTGCCTTGACATCAATTCTATACAAGAATAAAAATCCTAGAACCGCTGCTAAATCTATTCCAAGACCAGTTAGAACTTCCGTGACTGGAGATGCATTGGGTGCATTTCCTAAAGCAGCAATTAATCGAGGAAGAGAAATCAAAGCCCCCACACTACCACTGGCTATGAAAGCCAAGTAGAAAAACATCCGGACAGATCTGAAAGGAGAAATGACCTCGCTTCTGATCTTTGCAGCAGTGCTGGTTGCATACATGAAACATTAGCACACATGCGCACGCACACACGCACACACACACACACACACACACTCTCTCTCTCTCTCTCTCTCTCTCTCTCTCTCTCTCTCTCTCTGTGAATGCAATTGGACACCACCGTGTTGTTTTGGCATGGAATGCAATCGAGACAGTGCTGGAAACTGAATGCAGTCATGCATGCTCACATGACACAGCTTGCATGACCACGGTCTGGTAACTACTGGATGCTCACAAGCCTGAAGTCCATGACTGGAAGGCTACTGATGCGTTGCACAGGCTGTTATCAATGCTAGTTGCATACTGATGCAGTCATGCCTCAATGCAGACTTTGCAGTATTTCAGTTTATGACATGGAAAGACAGCTGTGATATTGAATATTCCGAATGCAAACAGCATGACACTTTCTTGATTAGATGCTCTGTTCCTGATAATGCAGCTCTGACGCTTCTGGAATTACAGATGTGACATGTTGGCGTGAGATTTCTGCCATTACATTTGTAAATATTAACAGGACTACTGCTGCGACTGCAGTTCTGAAACTAATACATGTGACTATTGAAATCCTTGACAGTAATGTACGCATGAATGAAGAGAGTATCCCGAAACTGACCTGACATTACCGCACAGGCTTCAGTGCATGAAACGAACTAAAACTGTCCCAATTTTATTTGAACATAAAATTCACCTGTATACAAAAAGGTAGACACTGGGCCATCCCTCCAGAATCAAAGATATATAGTGAATGCAGTGGTCTACACTCAAAGAATAAAACCAGCTGGTATAGTCAAGGCAGTAGCAAACAGTGAAAGATAATCTGACTTTATTGTACACATGTCAGATGCATCACCAATATTGCAAACATTTGTGGATAGTGATAAAAAAGCATCAGACATGTCTAACAGTCCAGAGTTTGCAACCACTCCAATAATCAATTGTGGCCAATGCATACATGAGGGATGCCTCTGAGGATGAAATCGCGCATCCAGCAATGGAAGCAGTATCCTGTACTCCATGAAAAAGCACAAGTATAAAACATATGCACAAAGTTCCAGAATGGACAAACTCCCTAGATCAAATAGGCTGGCCCCAAAGTCCGAGAATGGACAATCTCCCCTAGATCAAATAGGTTTGGGAAGACCCCTTGTACCATTAATGAGACATGCATACAAAGATTCAGCTCATGATTCGCAGGGAGCTGTGAATCATGAGACAAGAAACAAAGAAAGCAATACATGAAAAGATCCAAGCTGAATTGCAAGAAGAGATGAAGACAATGCATGAAGAGCTAGATGCACATAAGAAACAAGAAATGAAAGTACAAGGGGAACTCCTAGCCATATTTGACTTAAAAATAGAGATGAAGTTATTGAAAAAGAACATGCATACATTGACAAATGTGGTAGAAGAAGCAAAGAAAAAGATGGCATATGTGGAAAACATGATAAAGGAAAATGCCCAATGGATAGAAGTAGTCAAGAAGCACAAAAGAGTATTAGAGAATAAAGTGAAATGATAAATGATACACTTGAGGAAGAGGTGAAAAGCAAACTTCTTTTGCTCATAGACACCGAAGAGAGAGTATTGGTGCACAGGTGTCAGCACCTTCTAGAACCGACATTGAACCACAGGATGAGGAGTAAGAACAGGAGGGCTTCTTTATGGCACAACTCCTCGGTATGGTTAGCTCTTTCCAACAGCTTGTAAAGAATCCTCGAATGCAAAAAATTTTGAAGTCACATAATGAGGATTCTCAAGCTAAGTCATCACATCATACCATGGAGCACTTAAAAAGGTAAACCTCTGATGTGTGTGAGCATGTGGAAAAGACACCAAACATGGAGATAGGTCCAGTGCAACAAGAAGCACAAGCACAGGATCAGGGAGTTATGCACAAGTGGTACAGCAGACTATTCCTCCTCAGTTTGCTACTTATCTTGGTTACTTTGGTGGTGGGTCAGATTTTCAAGCAATGGCTGGATTACCCACTGGTTATCAGGGATACTTGCCCAAAGAGCCACCAAGAATGATGTCTATTGAGGCAGTGAACCTACTTTATGCTAATGTTGGCCTACAGCCCGGTTATCAGACTTTGTAGAGTCCTTATTTGATGCTTGGAGTACAAAATGCAGCGGCTGGTTTTTCTCAGCCTAGTGGGCATATGGCAGCTAAGGTATGTGAAACTAATGCTGATAATGTGCCTAAGGGACTCCCCTTTTTACAGCCACCTGTCTATGACAACCTGACACCAAAAAGTGCAAAGCCTAAAGACTATAAAGAGGGTGGTCAGGCGTTAAAGTTTGAACCCGTCAGTGGTATGCAAGATAAGTTGAAAGCTTGACATTTATACAGCAGTTTGATGCAGCTTACACTTGAGGGAATTTTACTGAGACTTCTAAGGTGTGGAAGGCTGCAACTTTTTTGAAAGGTAATGCTTTGCAGTGGTGGAACATATTGTTGATGCAAGGATATGCACCTGCCACTTGGGTCCATTTTAAACAGTTGTTTGCAGCCTCATGGTTAACTAACATGTTTGAAGTAGATGTCATGATTGCATGGCATAAAGTGGACACGGAAAATTGCACGGATTTAGAAGAGTACAATAAGAAATTTTGGGAAGCACTTTTGCCCGTGAGTTCTTACAGGACAGTGCCCCTATCAGAACAAATTGAAAAGTACTGTTGCGGTTTGCCAGAAGCCATCGGTGATTATTGTACCAAGACTAGGGTTACTAATATGGTACAGTTAATTGAAAATGCTGGTGTGGCAAATGCATTGTTGAAAGGAAAAGCTGATAGCTTTAAAGGCGCGCTGAAAAGAAGAATTCTCAGTTTAAGCAAGATCCTGGCAAGAAGAAGCAATTTCCAAAAAAAGACCAGCTTTACAAAGAAGTCTTTTTGGAAGAAAAGATTTGAGCAGCAACCTCAGACTTCTTTTAAACAGGGCAAAGGACAGAAGAGGCCACTTTTTGGCAAATCAATGCTTTATATGTGAACAAAAAGGCCATATTGCTTCTAAGTGCCCACAGCAATCTTCTAAAGATGCGAAGGATAAAGATGTGCCAAGTAAAAAGAAGCCCATCATTGGCTTAGTGCCTGATATGGTGGGAGATCAATCGATTGATGATGCTACAGAATTGTGCAGAGCTTGGGGAAAGATCAAAGATTCCACGGTGCTTATTTTCTTTGATCCCGGAGCTCGTGCAAACTTTATCTCACCGGCATTGGCAGCTAAGCTGGGTATACGTCCCGAGGAAATGGAACCAGTTGGACAGGCTGATTTGGCATACCCAGGACATACTGAACCTATCACCCCCATTCTTAGCAAACTCCATATGCACATTCAGAGCTATGTGGACATAGAGGAGTTCCATATTATGCCTTTAGAGGGCTGTGATGTTTTGTTGGGTATTCCATGGTGCCACAGGAAGCATGCTATCTTGGATACTTACAATAGAACGATTACTCTTGTACATAGGGGCAAGACTCATGTGTTAGATGTGAAGCTTAAAGGAGAGTCTCTGTCCCAGTTGTTTCTGCTTCTGCAATTACTTTTGTAATGAAAAATCATATTTTTAAGTACTTGGTTTTTGCAAAGCAAGTTAATGAAGTTGACAGTAATATGTTTGTACTAGATGAAAGTAGAAGGGCTTTCTTGGATAAATTCAGTGACTCTTTCTCAGATTCGTTACTAGGAGAGTTACCCCCTGAGAGGCCTAAAGATCATACCATAGATCTTATTCCAGGGACTAGTCTGCCCAATAGGCCACCGTACAGGGTCAGTACAGCGTGGCAGAAAGAGATTATGACACAGGTTAATGAGCTTTTAGAGAAGAGACTAATTCAGCCTAGTAGTCCCCCGTTTTGTTCACCTGTGTAGCTAGTTCAAAAAAAGGACGGCTCTTGGCGAATGTGTATTGATTACAGAGCCTTGAATAAGAACACGATCAAGAATAGATTTCCGATTCCAAGGATAGATGACATTCTTGATTGATTATAGGAAGCAAGAATGTTTAGCAGGATAGATTTGAAAAGTGGGTACCATCAGATCAGAATCAAGCCAGAGGATATCCATAAGACTGCTTTTAGAACGACATTTGATCTCTATAAATTTTTGGTCATGCTGTTTGGATTGACCAATGCTCCTACTACGTTTAACAGAATGATGAATAGAATTTTCCGCCCTTATCAAAGTTTCGTTGGCACATTCTTTGATGATATGATTATCTTTTCAAAGAATGAAGAGGAGCATAGAAAACACTTAGTTACAATCTTTAATAAGCTTAAGCATAACAAATTGCTCATTAATGGCAAGAAGAGTGAATTTTTTTTGGAAGAGATTTACTTCCTTCGGCACATAGTTTCTAAAGATGGTGTGAAGATGGATCCTGCAAAGATAGAAGCAATTGTCTCTTGACCAGACTTGAAAACTGTTCATGATGTCCGCAGTTTCCTTGGCCTATGCTCTTACTACAGAAGATTTGTAAGACACTTTGCAGAGATTGCTTCTCCTTTACATGCCCTTGAAAAGAAGGATGTCAAATGGCAATGGACTGACAAAGAGAAATCAGCATTTAGATATTTGAAGGGGAAAATGACTACAGATCCAGTACTTATTTTGCCAAATCTGTCTAAGCCATTCGTAGTGCGGTGTGATGCATATGGAAATAGCATTGGTGCTGTATTAATGCAAAATGGCCGAGTTGTGGCATACAAGAGTAGAATACTCTCTGTCGTTGAAAGGACTTACCAAATTTATGAGAAAGAGTTATTGGCTGTGATCCATGCACTTTCTAGTTGGAAGCACTATTCGCTTGGTGCTGATTTTGTAGTGCAAACGGATCATCAAACACTTAGATACTTTCTCACATAGGCTAAATTGTCAGAGAAACACATGCGTTGGGCAAATTTGCTATCTATGTTTCATTTTCAGATAGTGCATGTGGAAGGCAAGAAGAATGTAGTTGCAGATGCTTTATCTTGCAAACCACAGGTGTCAACTGTTTCAATTTCTTATCACCATGAATTGGATGATATGAAAGAGCAGTATGCTGATGACCAAGATTTCTCTGAAATCTAAGAACAGTTGATCAATGGCCAACATCATGATCATTATGTGTTCAAAGAAGGCTTTATCATGATGCATGGAAGACTATGCGTTACAAAACAGCTAAGGCCAAAAGTTTTATTAGAAAGTCATGCTTCACCGTATGTAGGACATTGTGGTATTGATGCTACAGTCAAAGCCGTAGAGACTTTCTTCTATTGGCTATCATGATGCATGAGAGACTATGCGTTACAAAACAGCTAAGGCCAAAAGTTTTATTAGAAAGTCATGCTCCACCTTATGCAGGACATTGTGGTATTGATGCTACAGTCAAAGTGGTAGAGACTTTCTTCTATTGGCCAGCCTTGAGATCTAATGTTGATGCATATATCAGATCTTGCCTTGTATGCCAAAAGGTCAAATTTGATAGACAGAAGGCACCAGGGTTATTGCAACCATTGCCTATTCCAGAAAGGCCATGGGAAAGTATTGCCATGCATTTCATTTTTGATCCTCCAAGAACTTCTTCAGGGAATGATAGAATCTAGACTATCATTTGCAAATTCAGCAAACAGGCACATTTCATTCCTGTAAGGAAAAAGGTTAAGTCAAAACACATGGTAAAGATATTTATGCATAATATCTTCAAGTACCACGGAATTCCACGGTCAATTGTTAGTGATAGAGACCCAAGAATAACTAGCTTGTTTTGGAAAGCATTGTTTGAAAACATGGGCACTACGCTGAAATTTTCTTCTTCTTTCCATCCACAAACTGATGGGCAATCTGAAGAAGCAAATTCGACTATTTTAGATCTACTGAAGTGTTATGTTTCAAATCATAAGACTTCTTGGGAACACTACTTGCCATTGGTTGAGTATGCGTACAATAATACAGTACACTTATCTATTGGCAAAGCACCTTTTGAGATTGTGGAAGGTGGAAAGAAATTGCCTCCCATTTTGCAAACAAAAGATAATATTTTTGAAGCAGATCATTATGTAAAAGATTGGGAAGAAGCATATAAAAAGTTCAAGTATGCCTTAGAAAAGTCACAAGCTAAATAGAAAAGACTTGCTGATAGTCATTGTTGGGAACTCTTGTTCAAAAAGGATGATTAGGTCTTATTGCATTTTGAAAAGGCATGTTTGAGAAAACAGAAGGGCAAGAAACGCTTATTTCCAAAGCTGAGTATGCGTTACTATGGCCCTTTTCAAGTCTCAGAGAAGATCAATGACATGGCATATAGACTGAAATTACCAGAGAATTGAAAAATTCATAATGCATTCCATGTGAGCCTATTGAGGCCTTTTATTAGTGAAGTGCCAGAAGATATGGCACACAGTAGTACAAGAGAGAAAAAGACTAAAAACGCAGGTGAGGAGAGAGGACAAAAAACGCAAGAAAAAACAGCAGCACCAGTCAGCATGCTAAAATCAGCTCGGAATAGTGTGTGGTAGACTGGAAACAAGCGCCAAACTGTTGTAGACGGCAATGCCAACTTGGACTGCGATGTCCTCCACATCAAGGGTGTGTGCAGCAAGCTGAAATACCTAAAATCTGCAAAAACGAGATTAAGGTTGAATGAAGGGCAACATACCTATTTATAGAAAGTTTGGGCCCTTTCAAGTGGGTTTGTACTCATGGGATACAGACACTCTCCAAAAACACATTTCTTTTTAAATAAACAAGGTTTCTTCCATAATTAGGTATGTTTTGGGGTTGTTTAAGTGAAGCTAATGCATTTTTAGCTCAACATACGAGAGTTGTCCATAACTGGAGGAGTGGAAGTGCTACTTCCCCCTTGAGCATCAAGCAATACTCCAAACCCTTGCTCTACTAAACCTGACAGAGCCCGAACTAAAGTCGACTCTAACTGAAAGGCATCTAGATAAAGCAACAACAACTGAGGATGGTCTACTTAGTCATCCTCTTTCATCCATTTGGCATCCATTGGTAAACAATTCTAAAATTCACCAGGTATCTCTTGGAAACTTTACCTTTGACCTTTCTTTCCTTATGTGCCAAAATTTGCTCGGGAAACAAAATCTCATCCAGCTCCTCAACCTCAGGCTGAATTTCAGCAGACATATCCTTTGGTGCATCACCATGAAAATGCCTCAGCAAAGTGACATGAAAGGCATTGTGTATTCGCCAATGTGGAGGTAATTTCAGCGGATATGCCACATCGTTGATCTTCTCCAACACCTGGAAGGGCCCATAGTATCTCATACTCAACTTCGGATACAATCTTTCTCTTCCTTTCATTTTTTTCAGCCTTGCCATTTCAAAACGCAGCAATACATAATCACCCTTTGCAAACTGCAAAGCACGTCTGTGGCGATCAGGTGCCCTCTTTTGCTTTTCTTGCAATCTCTGAAGTGCATATTGTTGAGATAGGCATGTGAATCCTATGTATGCAAGGTTGGATAAGGATAGCTAGATGTGAATGAATTGGAGGGCAAGAGGAAACCCTAAACCTAACCATCCATAGGCCATTTAAACAGCCTAGAGGTCACTCACAATGTAGAGGAGAGTGTACTAGTTGTAGTTAAGAACTCCTCATTAAGTAAGATCTTCTTGTACTTGAGCTCTCTCGCTCCCTCTTGTGCACACTCTTTCTTGCTCTCACTCTGATATTGCAGCACGGTATCACAACCATCTCTAATCCAACAAGCTTCCATCAATTCCATTTCCCACTAACTGCACATAAGCATGTCATTTTCTCACTATACCTCTTCACCTCCATAGCTGTCTGCCATACCCACCTCTGTTGGAGGACTTGGGGAGAGCAAAAGAGAGCATTTCAGCTCAAGACCTCTTTTGAAGATCTCTTCTCCAACTCAAGGCACAATATCCTGGAGCTTCAAAGTCCGACATTGGGCAGCTAGGAGACCAGCATTGTGGAAAATGCAGATCTGGCATACTTTCAGACAATGTGAACTTTCAAGCTGTAGCACGGGCAGCAGAGGGCACAATCCCTTAAGCCACCATAGGGCTTTGTTGGCCCCCCAAGTGGGCTATCTCCACCTAAGAGGGTTTGTTGAAATTCCTTCCCTCTTACTCACACAGAGCAAAACCCTAACTCTGTACCCTGCTGGTAGCCATAGCCCAAGCTTGAAAGCTTGGTTTTTTTGAATTTTTCCACTCACTGAAATCATCAACAGTGATTTTAATCATTGATTTAAGTCCAATGGAGTCTGTTCAAATCTGGAAGCTTCAATTCAAGTCCAAACATACCTTTGGATATTAGTAAGCTCATAAGAAAGCCAACTTGTGAACATAAACTATGAGACGAGTGCTTGTAAGCACTAATGCTACAATTCCTAGTCATGATTTTGGTTCTAATCAATATATTTGATCTCATCTTGTAACACATCACATTTGAGTCTACAATGTATTAATCATCTCTTTTGCTTCCGCACTTATTGGCCATTGTGTAAAGGAATAGACACTGCCATTGCCTAGAGCAATTGATAAGACCTTTCTATCATGGCCATGGCCTATGCCGATGTTAGACCTCAAATCCGTAAGTTTGATGAAAAAGACTTTCATCCATGGCAGGTATTTTAGTAAAGTATAAAATGATGGAATGGGGCTACTAGCCCTTCATCAAAGGGACCAAGGTTATCGATCCATCAAACCCACTTGATGTAGAAGATGATGAAAGAGCCCAAGCCATAATCATGCTTCATCTAGATAAATCCTTGATTCATCACATTAACCAACTCTCCACTACCTAGGAGAAATGGGATGAGCTTGAAAAGCTTTATGGCGCTAAAGGAAAGAACTCTAAAATATTCCTTAAAATCGAATTTTTTTGCTTAAGAGTATAAATAAGAAGAAGACCTAGGTAAGTTCATTTCTCACATGAATGTTGGGGATAAAGGCCTATGTGCCTGATGCCTTGCCCGGTTGTCGAGTGCCCATTCTTTACAAACCCTAACTAATAAAGGAAGGCCCCCTGACACTTTAGTGTTGGGGTTGGAGTTCCCATTTCTAGTCTCTCCCTTTCTTGCTCTTGCTCTCCCGCCATAGCTCTCGAGTCCAACCTTCGATCCGTTGCTCCCTTTCAACTGGTATCAAAGCTTGGCTCTCCAATCCCGTGGAGCTCGACCTCGACTCGCATTACTTCAGTTTTCAAATGAATACCTACAGCCTGCAGTCCTCATGGCAGCCATAGCTCAAAGCTTCAAGGTATGACTTGTTCCTCCCACTCTCCCCGGTTGTTCTCGGACTTGTTGGTCATGCCTCAGGGCTTGTTTGGGCTCTTGTGAGCTCAGCCCAAAGCCTCTCTTTCAGCCCAGACTTCAGTTTACAGGTCAAACAGTGGACAGCAGGGAATAAGGATAGCCATTGATGAACTTCTACTTGGAGTTTTGAAGCCCCTTTCTTCACTGGGCTTCATTGAGCTTTGTGAGCCCTTGCATTGGTCTTTTCATCTTCGTTGGCCCTCATTGGCCCTCGATTGTCTCCTCCCAGTCAGCGTGACCCCATACAAATTGTGCTGAAATCTAGCAGCTGAAGGACGACTGATTCAGCTTCCCCGGGCAGCCCGTCAACAGTTCCCCCTTGTGCTCCATGTGGTTTGAGCCCACTCAAGGCTTCTTGGAGCACTACTAGTGCCTACCTACCCTCCCCATTCATCTTCCCCAGCACACGTGGTAGTCCAGGCCTGTTCAGAGATCACGCAGGCTGCGCCCTGCTGTGGCAACACTGTACAAATGTGGCATTCCTCTTCCTCCAGCTCCCACTTCCTATTGGAGCTCATTGGGCACTCAATAACCACCTTGGCCTTGCTCTATGCCCTTTGGTACTGAACTATGGCACTTAGTCTTTGAGCTTTGAGCTCCACATTCTCAGATAGGCTAAGAAATCACAGGTCTACATGCTGTAATACAGGGCAGCCCCCTGTTTCTCATGCCTAGGTCAGTGGTGATGGTCTAATGATGCCCTTTTGTGCTCGGTAAATGCCTATATGGTTGGGGATGGTGTGCCATTGTTTGGATAGGCTTTTGGAGCTGGATTGAGCCATTGTTTGCTCAGATTTTCACTGTTCACAGGCTGGAAATAGGGCAGCACTTGCCTCTTGGATGCTTCACGGTCATGGATTATGGTTATGAGCTGTATGTTCATGCCTACTGATGCTCGACACTATGGGGATGTATATGCATTGCTTGGATATGCTTTTAGGGATGGATTGGGACTGAAATCGAGCTTGGCATTTATGACATTGGCTGTGGTTAAATGCTATTACAGGTTGTTATGAGCTTGAAGATGCTTATGTGGTCTATGCTTCCGCTTTATGCTCCATGGTTGATCATGTCTCCTTCATGCTTTGGGTCGACATTGGAGCTCTGTCTTCGTGACATTTCTCGTCATGGTTGCAGCAACAGGTGTTCGTTTAAGACAGCTTATGCCCTATGTCCTTGGTCGATTATGGGTTATCCTCTTGGCAGGATGTATTGTCTGCGATGGATGCTATGTACTTGGTTGCACTGTGATGGTTGCTTAGCTTCATGTCTGATTTGCCCAGCTGTTATGGGGCTTGATAACATTGATGCCTTTTGGATTGTGCCATTAGGACCTTGGATATGCTCTGGGTTTATGCCTATCTGGATTTGGACCTTTGGGTGTCTTGGATGTACTGCAGTTGCTCTCTTGGCATCCGCCTTTGCCCGTCCAGTGGGAGCTTTGTCCTGGCACATTGGCTTTGGATTGCAGATTGATTTTATGAGCCTTATGGTTTGGATGCAGATGAGCTTGGATGTTGAGACCATGGGCTTCCGCCCTCGGTCTATGCTCTTGTTGTCTTTGACATATGGATGCTTGTATGCCTTTGGCACTCGGCAGGATATTTGGACATCGCCCTTGCATTGTCTATTGACTTTGGGGACGCCTATGCGCTCTACTCTCTCTTTTCAGTGTCTATGGCAGGCCTTTGGCTATGTTGACGGTTTAAGAGGGTCATGTTCATGCTTGGATGCTTACTATGTGTTCGATGCTACTGCCTTTATGCAGAGTTTACCTTTGTGGGCTGATTTGATTTGGATAATGCCTTGGATCCAATTACGGTCTTGCCGACCTTTTGTCAGTGACAGTGCTATGCCTCTTGCCTATGGCTTGAGCCTTTGCTCATTTGGTTATGCATATGGCAGTTCTCCGAGGGCCCCGCGAGACATGTCATGCATGCCAGTTTATGCCTTTTGGGGGTATACTCTCTTGACGTAGTTGGCTATGTCAGACATGAGTGCGGATGATGGCATGCTTGGCTCATTGTTCGGTTGTATTCCGACTTATTTGCCAGTGGGAGCTTATGCTTTCTTGATCAGTTGCCTATAGTTGGCTACTCTGCAGTTGTGCTCCTACAGGTTTATGCATTCCTATTGAGGGCTATTACTTGGATGTGGCAGTTTAGTACCTACAGTTGGTGTGCAGCACCCCACCTTGGTTGTTTTCCAGGCCTTTCTGGACTTGGTTGGCTCTACATGTACGCTACTCGACGGTGTCTTCTGGTACTACTGGACTTGTGTCCACTGCCTTATGGCTTCTATGCATTGCCGTGCAGGAGGGTGTTGATGTGTATGCGTAACCCTGGTTTCCCTATGCCTTTGGTCGTTTCTTGGGACCTGCCTTATACGGCTACTATGAGGTTATGCCCATTTGCAGCTTTGATGCTTACGCAGTGCTTGTTTCCATGCCTTTGCACGATGTTGACCTTTATGGTCTTGACTGTCTCTGGCATGTTTCCTGGGTGTTCTCTCGGCGAGCAGGATGTCTTGTTTACTCCGCTCTTGCCTGGTTTAAAGACCTCAGATGTAGTCACCATTATGGTGTCCTTTGCCTATGATGACAGCTGTGCTGGGAGTACTCTATGTGTTGAGATCTCAGCGGGATTTCTGGCCTTCTTTAGGAGGATGGGCATAGGATGAGTTTCCCCGTCCTGTTGTCGGGTTTGTCCCGATTGTATTTATGTACATGCTGTACTGTTTTCTTTTTTTTTCTCTCTCCTGACTTGGGCACATTTGCCTTTAAGTGGAGGTTGTTGGGGATAAAGGCCTATATGCCTGATGCCTTGCCCGGTTGTCGGGTGCCCATTCTTTACAAACCCTAACTAATAAAGGAAGGCCCCCTGACACTTTAGCGTTGGTTGGAGTTCCCATTTCTAGTCTCTCCCTTTCTTGCTCTTGCTCTCCCGCCATAGCTCTGGAGTCCAACCTTCGATCCGTCACTCCCTTTCAATGAAAGGGCTCATGGCACAGCTATCCTCAATTCAAGCTCCAATTCATGATAAAGATGCCATTGCAATTCTCTTGAAAGTTGTAAAGAAGGTATTTCCAACCCTTGTAACTACTCTTACAAATATCCCTAATCCAACCTTAGAAAGCACTATCTAATCTTGTTTAGATAAGGAGATAAGAAATCAAAAAGAAGGCAACACTAGTCAGGCATCCACTTCAACAACCCATGACTAGGTCTTAGTTCATACTATATCCACTAAATGCTCCTTCTACAACAAAAAGGGATATCTTGCCAGCAAAACTGTTGAAAAAAATATCCTGACAAAATGAAGTGCAACAAATGTAAGAAGACAGGGCATATTACTAGTAAATGTCCTACTATCCCTGAAGTACCAAAAGAATTTGAGGTCAACTTTGTCTTCAAACCACCTGATGATCGACTTTTCTAAATCTCTAAATCCTCTACTTATAAGCACTCTTGTAGCTTGATTTATAAAGATATCCCATTTTGCTTGAGGGGGGGCATTAACATGTCTTGTAGTCCAATGCCACTTTGGCATTGAGGGGGGGTGTTGAGAGATAGGCATATAAACCCTATTTATGCAAGGGTGGATAAGGATAGATAGGTGTGAATAAACTAGAGGGCAAGGGGAAACCCTAAGCCTAGCTATCCAGAGGTTTCTTGAGCTTTCTCTCTCCCTCTTGTGCACACTCTCTCTTGGTCTCACTTTGATATTGCAACACATATTTTATCTTTACATAGACTGCATCTAAGTTTTCCACATAACAACCAGCCTCAAAGATCTTATCCTTAGTTTGCAAAATAGGTGGCACCTTCTTACCACCCTTAACCATCTCAAATGGAGCTTTGCCCGTGGAACTATGCACTATGTTGTTGTAAGCAAACTCAACTAAAGACAAATACTGCTCCCATTGTATCTTGTGTCTAAAACATAACATCTCCAAAGATCTAACACTGTGGAATTTGCTTCCTCAGACCGATCATCTATCTACAGATGGAAGGATAATGAGAATTTCAGCGTGACACCCATATTCTCAAATAACCCCTACCATGATACTTAAAGATGTATATAGCTCTATGTCTTGCATACGGAGGAGCATGACTTTCAATGATAACTCTAGCCCTTAACTACTTTGTGACACACAGTCATCCATGCATCATAAAAAATCCATCTTTTAGCACAAAGTGTTCATGCCTTTGGCCATTGCAAAGTTGATTATAAACAATAGCAAAGTCCAAATCAGTAACATATTGCTCTTTCATGGCATCCAACTCAGTGTGATAAACCATGCTAATGGCTAAATTTTGTGGCTTATGTGACAGTGCATCAGCCACAACATTCTTTTTACCATCAATACATACAATCTAAAAGTGAAACATAGAGAGAAAAATTGCCCATCTCATATGCTTTTCTGACAGCTTTGTCTGTGTTAGAAAGTACCTCAAAGTTTAATGGTCTATCTGCATTGTAAAATCAGCCTCCAACAAATAATGTTTCCACATAGAAAATGCATGAATTACATCCAAGAGCTCTTTCTCATAGACTTGCATATTCTTTTCTGCAACGTGGAAAATTTGGCTCTCATAAGCCACAACTCAGCCGTCCTGCATAAGAATAGCCCCAATGTTATTATCACATGCATCACATTGAACTACGAATGACTTCCTTAGATCAGGCAACACAAGCATAGGATCTAAAGTCATCTTTTCCTTCAACTTTTCAAATGCTGAAATTTCCATTGTTGTCTATCTAAATGACACATCCTTTTTTTGCAAAGCATGCAATGGAGATGCAATTTCAGCAAACCCGCATACATACTTTCTATAGTAAGAATATAAACCCAAGAAGCTATGGATCTCATGCACATTCCTCAAAGGTGGCCATGATCGTATTGCCACAACCTTTGTAGGGTCCATGAGAATGCCATCAGCCCATACAATATGTCCCAAAAAGTGGATTTCATACAAGAAGGATTCACTTTTCTTGTCATTGATAACCAGCCTATGCTCACGCAGTTCATTGACCATAATGTCCAAGTGTCTTCTATGTTTTGCCTCGTTCTTTGAATAGACAATCATGTCATCAAAGAAAGTGTCCACAAATCTTCTATGTGGCTTGAGGATGTGATCCATCATCCGATAAAAAGTGACAAGAGCATTTGTAAGTCCAAAAGGCATAACAAGAAACTCATACAATCCAAAAGATGTCCTGAAAGCTATCTTAGGCACATCTTCTGGCCTAATGTGTATCTAATGACACCCACTTTTCAAATTTATACGACTAAATATGGTTGCCCCTTGCAATCTATCCATAACATCATCAACCCGAGGAATCGGAAAGTGATTCTTTATCATAATCTTATTTAGAGCACGATAATCAACGCACATACGCCATGAACCATTTTGTTTCTCCGCCAAAAGCACTGGAGAACAAAAAGGAGATGAGTTGGGCTGAATCAGCCCTTTTTCTAACAGCTCATTCACCTAACTCATAATCTCCTGTTGGGCTATACTGACTCTGTAGGGTGGCTTATTAGGTCTGCTACTTCCAGGGATAAGATCTATACAATGATCTTTTGGCCTTTCAGGTGGTAGCTGCCCTGGAAGTGATTGAGAGAAGCAATCAACATACATTTTCATAAATGACATGCGATTCTTCTCTATCTTAGACATATTCTCAACATTCTTACTATCATCTTTATCCCTAGTAAAAACCAAGTATACTAAAAGATGATTTTTCATTACTTTAGAGATGACAACTCCAGATGCAACAAGGATAAATTCACCTTTTAAAGTATCTTTTCCTTATGTTGAATAGTAATCTTTTTTGCACGAGAATCAATCACTATATCCCTATATATGCAACCAAAGCTTTCCAATGAGCGGTGCGACGGACTCTGCATGGCCTTTACATGTCATTCCAACTTCCCTGATGGGTCCCATCTCATCCTCTCTAATGCCTAGATAAGCTACCATGTCAACAGAGATGAAGTTGGCTCGTACACCATTATCAAAGAAAATCAATGCATGCTGATCCCTAATTTTGCCCCATACTCTACACAAGCCTATTGGGACAGTCCCTTGCAATGTGGCCCTCCTATTCACAAGTGAAACATTTATTTGCAGCCATCAATTCCCGACGTTGTGCCAATGTTTTCGAGTCCTTTCTCTGTTGTTTTGGCCTCCTTTCAAGCTGATTTTCAGATTTGTCCCTTTTCTCAGCCTTAAACAACTTTTTATTCGATTTCTCCCCACTCTCACATCTTTGCGAGCTTCAAATGAAGGGTTTGGCATTATCTTCAATGCATCTTGCTATCTCGAAGTTGTAGAAGATATATTCTTCTTATTGCCTTTGCTATCCTTCGAAGCATTCAAAAGTCGGGTAAGTTGAGGATCCTTTGCCAATTTAGCAAAGAGATTTGTTGTTGTCCTCATTCATTCTTGAATTGGTCATCAAATTCCTTGAGCCCCATAAGCATTCGCGGATGTAGATGCAATACCAAATATGCTACTTTGTGCCCTAGAGCCAATATTGCCATACATAGGGTTTTGCATATTTCCAACCACACCTGAATACATTGGGCCTTGCACACCATGCATAAGCCAATATTGCCATACATAGGGTGTTGCATATTTCCAACCACACCTGAATACATTGGGCCTTGCACACCATGCATAAGCCAATATTGCCATACATAGGGTTTTGCATATTTCCAACTACACCTGAATGCATTGGGCCTTGCACACCATGCATTGATTGCTGCATACCCTAGGGATTTGTGCCATACATTCCTATATGCAATCCTTGTCCAACCATGGCATGAAAAATCGTGCTTCCACCAAAATATCCTAGTTGCCCCATCATAGCATGCATGCCCACGATTGTCCAAAATCCATTGGATTAGCACTTCAGTGATGGCCTTGCATTTGCATTCCTTACCCAATAGGTACCAACTGTTTTGTTTCATTAGCATCTTTGCGAGCTTCAAATGAAGGGTTTGGCATTATCTTCAATGCATCTTGCTATCTCAAAGTTGTAGAAGATGTCTTCTTCTTCTTGCCTTTGCTGTCCTTCGAAGCATTCAAAAATCAAGTAAGTTGAGGATCCTTTGCCAATTTAGTAAAGAGATTTGTTGTTATCCTCATCCGATTCTTGAATTATCTTTACTTTACTGGTCAGTCTTCTTATGCCCTGAAGGCGTACATCTTGCTCAACAACAATATATTCAACTTACTATCCATGGTCTGAGCCTTGTCCAAGGTCATGTATTACATTTCCTTCATTTCCATGCGAATGTTCATACTGAGAGGCATCATCACTGCTTGAGTCCATCTCAATGCATGAAGACATATTGCTGTAATTTCTCAGCTGAGAGTAAAAATCAGCACTAGCACAAAGCTTTGCCTTCCTTCCATGGATGGGTGGTAATTCCTTGATTACAACTTAGTTACAGCAGTAACATTTATTACAAAATTGAGAATTACAATTTAACTTACAATCTGGGACAATGAACACCCTATTGGCCCCAAAACTGGTGCCCCTTTCAGTATTTCTTTAACTTAATTGAAAAAGAAGTTGATGTACAATGAAATTCTCCCAATCCCTTTCAGTATTCCAACTCCCCTTGCTGTCCAAAATGACCAACAAGTCTTCAATCTAATTCCTCCTTATTTCGGATAGTCAATTGGCCTTCACACGCTTTGATGGAGATGAAAAATGCCCCAAATTCATTGATTTGCCGGTCCCTCCATCTAAATTTGACTGAAAACAGCTTCAGCCCTGTCGAATCCAAGTGTTGGAGCTTCCAATTTCTAGCATGCTTTCCACGGATGCTGTGAAACCCTAATTTCAGCTTGTTGCAATTTTTTATTGTTGCAGATTAGGATTTACAATAGAGAAATCTAAACTTTCTCAACCTCTGGTGATCTCAATGCTATAATCTTCGAAGCAAGGCTATGAAAAGGCTGAGAGATGAGAGAGAGAATGCTAAGGAGAGAAAATTCAAACTTTCTTCGTGAAGAACTAAAGTTAATAGTCATTACTGTTGCTGTCTTGTCTCAATAGCTTGTAGATGCAAAGAACTAAAGAAAATCGGTCATTTACTGCTGCTACCTTGTCTCAATAGCCTATAGATGCTATCACTTGCTATTGATTGGTCTTCTCCTTCCCCTCACTGCCTCAGAAGATCCTCCAATGGATGCTAATCAAACCAACGATATCTCCTCCCTCTCTCTTGCAGCTTGAATGTACTAAAATGCCTCTCTCCAACCTCTGAAGACGTTTTTAAGTCTTGCATGGGTATTTTTGACAAGTAGCAACATTCCTAAATGGCTTTTTCAGCATTATTCATAATGAAATATTAATTTTCAATCTTTAAATACTGAAAATTAATCTAATAATTATTCCGATACCCATAAAAATAATCTAACTGGCCAATAATTAAATTGGCTAAGCAACTTCGATTTTTGAGTGTCTTTCAAAATGGCATTAAGTACCATTAAATACCACTTCTCTAGCGTCACCAATTGACACTTATGACCAAATGAATGACCTAGGCCAATAACTAGTACCAGATACCACCAAGTACATGTGTGGCATAACTTATAGCAACTTTTGCCTTTGACATCCCGTGATTTCCTCGGGTCCCGGGCCTGTAAATTTAATTTAACCCCAATTACACCTTACATGTACAACATTTACTTAACCATGTGATTGAAAATTAATCCACATATTAAGTGAGGTTTCAAAAATGCATGTCCTCATGACAGTTTGATACGACTATGGCAACCATTTCATTTCACAAGTTTCCAACTAAGATGCTTACTCTAGCCTTCACTAGGTATTCAACACCTTCTATACCATAACCAATACCCTTGCTCTCCCTCTCTTTTCGACATCAACATTATGGAAACACAATTCACATTTCCCTTTACATAGCATTGTGTTTCTTGATTAGGATGCTTGGCTAGTCAAAACTGGATTGGGCAACCTCCCAAGTGAAAATCCTTACATATGTGAGAGCATACACCCTTTTACTTCATCTCTAGAAGGGATTGTATAAGCTTCATTGCTCTATCTTCCATCCTCACTCATGATAGCATCTCCACAAAAATGGAGGCACTTGAGGGTGGTCTCATACTTTGTTCATAAGTGCAGATACGATGGCTCCTAGATAGATGAAAAATTGAGATTAATGGCACCAAGGTTCTCCTCCTTGAGACCCTACCAAGGAGGAGGACTAACCGTGTGTTACATTGGTTGGAGCCCACACCTGTAGGAACACACCACGTGAACACACAGGTGATTCACCAAGCAAGACATGTATTACAAGCCCCAGCTCTAACCATTAGGACATCACCTTTCTCCTAACATTTGGCACAGTACGGCTGTCTGATTGTACAAACCATTACTAATTGATATATGAATACATCGATGGAGACTTGGTGAAGTTTTCTTTTCCTTCCCACTTAGTGATTCTATGGATGGCATCTTATCTCTGACCGTTCAGCCAAAAGTTTCAATCTCATTTTCTAAACCCCCGAACATTGGATCTGCAGAAATAGTGTGGGGGTAAGGCACAGAATTCCCTTTGATTAGGAGTATGTTCTGTTGCAACACAGATTATGGTCGATCGAAGGTGCCTGATTTAGAAAAACTAATCTGCAGAAGTACTGTTGGGGGTGAACCACCCAATTCCCTTTGATTAGGATGACCTTCTGTTGCAACACAGATTATTATCAATCAAAGGTGCCTGATTTAGACAAACTACTTGACTGGTAATTCAATACAGAAATTGCCAGCATCACAGATTAATGGAAGGTTACATGATCAAATGTAGGTCGAAGGTGCCTGATTTAGAAAAACTATTTGATTGATAACTCAATTCAGAATTGCCAACGTCACAGATTAATGGAAGGTTATATGATCGAATAGAGGGAACTTCGAACAGAATTTCTAAAGCATGCTGCATTGCAGAGCTTGCATTTTCAACACACAAACCTAATATGCTAGGAGCATGTTCTGTGTCAATACGGATTATGGTCAATCGAAGGTGCCTGATAGCATCTTCCAACAGTGTTCCTAGGAATGCTGTATTGAAAAGCTTGCATTTTTCAAATGCACAAACCTAATACGCTCAGGTTAAAAACGCCGGCATAAGTCATGAAAATGGAACCTGGCTTTGGATGACGATGACGATGATGAAGAGCGAGGGTCATTGGAGCTGCCGAAGCAGACGACCAGGGCTCTTCTGCGTCGGGGGAGGGCGGACGCGACGTACCGAAACGAGAGAGGGGAGCGGAGGGAGGCCGGACGGTCGCGCGACAGGAGCAGGGGAGCGGCAGCCCTGTCCGTTGTGAGGCAGAGATGATGCTGCAGCGATGGCGATGCCAAGCTCGACAGAACACACTCCATCACGGGAGTCCCAGGAGCAGCCACGTGTGCTCTTCTTATTACCCAAGGTGATAAAACTTAAAAGACTGTCATGCATGATTAGAGAGTGTGCCTGTCTTTTACAAGAAATGAAGTCTCATGCAATCCCATGTTGAGAACCACGAATGCATCCCATTGAGAAACCATTGGGAGTGGTAGGAGAATATGTGACCAAGTGGCACGTACCGTAGCTCTATCTGGCAAGTCTTGTAGCATGGTAGATGGGCTCGCAACAGAAATGCCAAGCTAGTCATCCCTCGGAGGACGATAGGAACCTCCAAAGCTCGCGAAGTGAGGTTATGGATATCAAATTTTCCTATTGTTTAGTGTAACGAGCAATGTAGATATAAAATGTTTAACTTCGTGATTTTTAAAGCTATGAAGAGCCTGTTTACACAAGGATCCTTTAAATATATATATATAATCCCCTACATCCTTGCTGGATTGATCTACTTATCTATCATTTATCTTGAGTCTTAGAGTAAGGTTTAAACCTTACTCATATGAGGAAATGGCATCTATTTTCGTTAGGATGTACCTATTTTCCCCAACTAATGCTGTAACTAATCCTTGCTTGAAATAGTGTATAGATAATCATTGAGTCCTATAGCCTAGTAGGAAATAAGATATATAAACAATGTTCAAGTCCTCTAACCTAGTTGAAAATAATTCAATATCTATTCAACTTGATTTAATGAACCTAGTATCTTTTGGATCCAACTCTCTTTAAAGGACTCGACTTATTATTCCATTTAATGAGATTTGACATAAGTATAACCTAGCATCCTATTTGAACATAAGGCAAAGAATGAATTTTTAACAATCTTTTGATTGTAATACTTTTGTTATTGGTTTCTTTTTTGTCTAGTAATTACATTATCACTTATTGGTACCGAATTTATTCTAACTATCATAAAATTATCACATAACTCTCAGATTAAAATCACACATTGGAGGGGATACTTCGTTTAGAAATTCCCTCCGAAGGTGAGTATCTACTTTAAATCTACCTACCAAAGTTGCAGAGCAGCATAAGATGCTTGAACCCTAGTGGTTGCATTATGTGCACTACTACTTAATTAAGAATTTATAATAAACTATTATCTGAAATATAAAAGTTATATTGCAAGCAAAACAAAGGGCACCTGAGCTTCACTGGATGTGATGCCACTCACACTTGCTACTTCTTATTCCACTCAGAATTTCATTCTTTCAGGGCCATCTCGAACATATGAACTCTACGACTACATCACTTGTTCCACTCCTTATAGCCTTCATCAATCTTGAATCTTAAACATCCTCAAATTTGAAGCTTTGCAAGGAGATGAAGACAAAGGCTAATAGGTTTTCTGGCTAGATCCTTTGATGGCCTTGATCAAGGTGTGATCTTAAGATTCTTTAAGGCTTTGAAGAGTGGGCCTTTTGTGCATTATAAGAGAGGGGATGTAGGACTCAAACACAAGAATTATGAACCAGCTAGAGAGGATGGGCGGTTCTAATCTTGGGAGGAAGATAGGGACTTTGGGGGGGCCAGGCCGGGGGGGGGGGGGGGTCCGGAGTGAGTAATGGTAGATGATAACAAGTTCGGTGAAGATGAGGAGTATGAAAAAGAGGAGAGAAAAGATGAAGGATACAAAGTCTTGTGGCTCCTTGAAAACGCATTCATCCAACTTCTCACTCTCACTCTCACTCTCACTCACTCTCTCTCCTTGCCCTTGGAGTAAGGTCTCTATGTCCAATATGTTAAGATAGCAAGCTCAACACATATGGACATTGATGATGGTACACCTCATTAGATCAAGCCACACATCTACACTTAACACATTGGTGGTCATTATGATCCTCACATGACCACTGACATATCACTTATTACATTTGGTTTATTATGCATACCTACAGCTAGCATAGTTATAACGATGATCAATTAGTATAGTCAGCATTGTTTGACTTAATAGGACACTTTTCTTTATATTATATATTATCTATACTTTGTGTATATTATATTGTGTATGGAAGAAATAAGAAAAACTAGCAAGAAAATGTTTTGGCTTCTATCTCTCTTCTTATATTCTTGAGTGAGCTTCCTCTTGTGTGTATTGGTACCTCAAGCAAGTCCCCCACCATGTGATTCATAACATGATATTAGAGCGCCACCATTGAGAGAGCTTGGTTTTGAATGTCGAAGTGAAGGAGAAGAAGCAAGAAATTCAAGTAATCAACAAGTTGGTAAAAATCTCTCGCATTCTCTCTCTCATGTTCTTCACATTTGCCCTTAAGAGCATACTTGCTATGTTTCTACTGATATGAGGTCATTTTGGACCCTATTTTAGCTCCACAGAGTTGTGGATTGCAATTTCAGGGCATATTTTGATTTTGGTTGTTTTGACAAGCTACATATTTCAAATTTTGTTGAGAAGCAAGCGCAAGGTTTATCTACAAATAGTTTGTAGACTATATGTATTATTGAGAATTAGTGAAAAAGCCTACCATGCCTATTGTTGTGCACATTTTGTGAAGGGGTTACAAAAGTTTTGCTTGTTGTTTTGGTACTTAGTGTATCATAATGGCTGAGAACAATGGAAATCCAATCATTGAGAAGTTAAACAATAATAATTATCCATCATGAAAGTTTTATTTGACGAACTTCCTCATTGGAAAATGCCTCTACGAGTTTGTTTCAGGTGAAGAAAAGGAACTAGAGCCAAGTAATCCTATGACTTTAGAAGAAAGAATTAAAGGCATGGAAAGAATGGAATATAAAAGACAAAAGGTAATGTATTGGTTGTTTGCAATCATTTTGATAACACTATGTTGAGATTTATAAAAATTTCAAAAACTTCATATGCAGCTTGGACAATCTTCAAGAATATATTTTTAGTAAACACATAGGCATGAAAGATTCAACTTAACCAAAAGTTGAAATTCTTAAAGAAAGGGAATATTTGTAAATGAGTATGTTTTGAAGGTAAGAAGCATTGGAGATGCCTTAGCAGCTATTGATGTAATGTCTAATGATGATGATTTGATCCCATCTACTTTGGGTGGTCTTAATAATGAGAAGTTCTAGAAATCTTTTGTTACTTCTATGTACGTATGGAAGTCATTTTCAAATTTTGATAAGTTGGTCTCTTTCATGATCACTGAAGAGATCAACATATATGATGAATCATCTAAAAGAAGTGGTGAACTGGTCCAAGTATTTTACTCAAGTTTAGGAATGAGATATTGCATATCCTCTTTAAGAGGTCGTGGTATAGATCATGCTAGTGGTAACTATCAAAATATGTCGAATCAACAATTTCGTAATATGCAAATTTTGGGAGGCCGTGGTAAATCTAGAGGAAGGGGGAGCTCTAGAGGAAGAGGTGGATGGTAGAATAGAGGTTCTAATAATTTTGGTATTATTTATGTCATTACTTTGGAAGAATAGGCTATTTTGTAGCCCATTGTTTTAATAAGAAGAATGACATTCATAGTGGTGCATCATCTTTAAGATAATAATGATAAAAATAAGTGTTCTTAGTTTCCTTCATATGCTAATTACCTTCTAATTACTCAAGGATAGGGTGTCAACTTGGAAAATGGACAAGTGTAGAGACCAAGGAGACCGAGGATAGCCTAGTCAAAGTTAATTAGAGTACTTGAAGATAAATTTGGAGGTAACCTGAATAAAATAGCAAGTCATGCATCCATAACATGCCATTTTGGAGGTCTTCTCTTTTCTCTTCCTTCAAGCTTTTGGCTAAAGCTTTCATAGTGGACAGCAACAATCTTCTTCTTTTGATCAGTAGCCACTTCTTCTTTCTCTAGAAGCACGGAGCAATGATTCTTTTTCTCTTTCTGATCATTTTAACCACCAAACTTGAGGCATAAGGCTCAGGAGGAACACCAAAAGCAAGCCCAAAAATTATGATGATTTACTGCTCTTCATTCCTAGCTAAATGTAGTCATTAAGCTCTTCTCTATTGCTTGCTTACTTCTTGGACAAGTGTCCTACATCATTCTCATTAGGGATACACACTTTTGAACCTCTGATCTTCATTTTCTTTGGTAAAAATTGGTAAAAACCCTAGAACATAGCAAGGTAGCCATATCCACAAGTTTGAAAGTTTTAATTTCTTCAACATTTGGCTCTTCTCAACTTCAAAGGCTTCTCTACTACCATTTGGGAGCAAGATTGGCTTCAAGATTGAAGAAATTATAAAGATTTCAACATATTGAGCTTCATAAAGTGTATAATGGAGTTATATTTTGGGGCTTTTGTTCAGAGAGCTTGAATTTTTAATGTTCAAGTATACAAATGGGTTCATGGTATCGATTCTTCAAAGATTTCCATCTTCAAGCATGTATGGACTGAATTCAACGGATTATTGGAGGTATAAAGCTTTATGATGTATTTTGGGCAATCATTTCAACCATTGGACTAAGGCTTGATTCCAAGTGAACCAATCATTATCTTCATACTTAATAGAGGTATTCTTCTTGGTTAATCTTTGAAATCTCTCAACATCCACTTGTTTAAGGCATTTCCACTTTTTTATGGGAGATTCTTAATCAAATACTTCTTTGAATTGATCAATAGATGAGAGATTAATGCTTCTTCTCATTAATTAGAGTCTCTCAATTGAAATTCAGCATTCATTTTAGTCCTCTTTCATCATGATTACCACTTGCATTGTCTTGATACATAACTCTAATTTGATTGTGTGATTCTCTTTACCCAAGAAAGAAACATTATAAAGGGTAAGTATTTGCAATCAATGAGTCACTGAATTGCATTGGTAAGACCCTTAACCAATCTCCATTTCTTTATCCAATTTTCATCAATCAAATCTTGCATATCATTGAAGGTTGAAAGAAATTTTCAATTATGCATCTCATCCCTATTTGATTAATTAGAAAGCTTCTACCATGTTGATATTCCCACCCAAGAAAAAGGTGGATATCGGGGGAGATAGTGGGACAATAGAGAGGTGACCCTCCCCTGCTATTAAAGATATTGAAGGGGTGCATCCACCGATCCAAGGATAACTTTTCCCACCTCCTGATGATTTGACACTCATGTAGGGAGCATGCCATGCTGTTATATCTCTCACCACAGGTACTGTGAGTGGAGTCATTGAATATCTAAAGATTTCAAGTAGACAACATTAATCTAGAGGATTTCATTGATCCATTATAGGGATTATACAAGTTTATTATATGTTTATTACAATGAATTTTAGCCCATTAAATGGGTTATCCCACTCCCATGTTGTGCTCCAATTGAAGCCTCTTCATAAACTCAAAATAAGTCTAAAAATGCATCTTTTCTAAGATAGATATAATGCACTCTCAAAATTCCAATAGAATTGATTGACAAGAAGTTGCATATGTGATTTCAAAAATCAATTACATAATGTATATATCATATCACTCACCTATAAAAAAAAATTAGGTATTAAGCATGGATACAATACTCAAACTTTTTCACAACATTAAGACTTCTCTTTATTAATACAATAGTAATTGTACAATTTATCGACCATAGTTAATCTACCAAAATACCATTTCATGAATTTTCTTCCCATGGAAGTTATCAAGATCTACATCCTTGTATCTTGGACGTTTCTCTTGAGCATGATAAATTATATACTTAGCACATTCTTGGTAGTATCCTCAATATCTAGTTCCAAATGCAGGCCTTTTTGGCACTACAACTACTCTTGCACATGGTACTATTTGTAATACTTGTTGCTAGACTCACAATGTTTCTTGTACTCATTCATTGCCAAATGTCAATAGCCATTAATCAAAAGTATTAAATAAAAGATACGGTCTTAGATAACCAAAAAATTAGTAGAAAGTCCTTGTGGACTTATCTATAGAATATACATAGTACTACTTGCATATTAAATATCACTGCAATTTGCAATTTTTGCTCTACCATGCTTCCGATGCCTCCATAGGTATTATCCAAGGAAAAGGATGAGAGAATGGGAAGACTTTCTTACCTATTGCTTGCTTGCTTAAATCCTTGCTTCTTCTCCTTCACTTCAGCCTCTAAAACTAGCATGTGTCAATGGTGTGGCTCTTATGTCATGTCATAAATCACGTGATAGGGGAACTTGCTTAAATTACTATCCTGAGCACACATAATACATATAAGGAGAAGAAACTCAAAAATACAAGAACAAAGATAGAGGCCAAAATTTTTTCTTGATACATTTTTTTTCTTTCTTCTCATACTATATAATATACAAAAATTATAGATAATATATTGTACATAAAGAAAAGTAGATTACTAAGTCAGAAAATTATAGATAAGATACAATATAAAGAAAAGTAGTCTATTAAGTCAAATACTGCATAATTGGATATACTAATTGGTTGGATATACTAAGTCAAGTAGTGCATAAGTGGACACACTCATTAGCTAGTGGTATAACTATGCCAAATGATATCCGTAGATGTAACTAACCCGATATAATTGGTGATGAGTCACTAACCATGTGAGGATCATAATGACCACCAACATGCTAAGTGCAAATGTGTAGACCCATCTAAGTAGGTGGTCCATCATTAATGTCAGTACTTGTTGAGCTTGTCATATTAATAAGAGGTTGGAGTCTTCTTTTGCTTGGAATAAGCCATTTACTTTGAATATAAAAAGGAGTAAGTTAATGACAAAGAAATAATCAAGAAAGAGTTACCACCAAAGTAGTAGAGACCCATTCTTGGCATAAGGAGATGCTCGAGGAGATGTGGGCCTGCCTTGTGGTGACCCTTAGAAAAGACCACAAACTTTAATGGGAAGGGTCACTACCAAGTAGTAGGGGTCACTTCATGACATAGCGAGGCCCTTGAACCCTAAAAAAGGACCCTAAAATATAAATGAGACAGTCACCATTAAGCTGACAAGGCTCCTTCCTAATCAAAGAGATCCCAAATGACTTGGTGCTCAAAAATGACCCCACAAAAGGTAATGGAAGGGGACATTACTAAGAGATAAAGGCTCGTTTGTTACATAGGAAGACCCTCGCACCACCATGCTAGTGACCCTTAAGAAACATCCCAAAGAAACATGCATGTAGATTGACCAAGTACACATGGAATACCATGTTCAGGATATCTACATCAAAGAGAAAATACCCCAAAGAAACATCCGTGTACACATGGAATACCATGTTCAGGATGTGTATATTAAAGAGAATACAAAGAGCTAACATGTAAAAGAAGCTTGATAAGAGAAAAAACTACACTACCTTTCCTAGCTTGCTTGAGTAAGCATGTGACAAGGCATGAAATATGTTCTCATAGGCATTGGGCTCATTTTTTGTATGGGTACTACTCTATGTAGACATTACAAAGTATCCGAAATCTTCAAGATAACACATGGAGCTAGATTCAAGGATAAAGTACAATATCACTACATCCATATTAAACCATAAAATTGGGAACTTGGTACAAAATGTCACACTTAGAAGCTCCTCTGGTCAACAGTCAATGTGCTATCTATACAGATCTAGCCGCATTAAAACTGCCATAAATTTCCATAGGTTGATTCGAATAATGCGTACTATAGCTTGAAAGAAAGCTTATCTCGAGTCATTTAGTTTATGTAAGATACACATATGTGTAATTAAAGAAAAATTTAAATTGGTCTAAAGTAGAGAGATGTCTTGCATATAATTTGCCACGAAACAATGGTATAAGATAGAGCCCAACTGACATAAAGATCCTTTGAAGATTGTGCCATATGTCCTAGTCTAAACATAGATTTACTTTTTAGGCTCAATACTTAATCCACCCGGATCAAAGGAAAATGTATGATCTGTGCCATCCATTGAAACATTACCAATAAGGTTACAGTTAAGTGGAGCTTAAATGGTGATTATGCCATATAGTAAATCTACATGACCAACATATGCTTACTATAGGCCTTTCCATAGGCTATGCTACATAACCTGAAAAGATCATTGTAAGCATCTGCATGAGTTTGGGCAACTTGATCAGCAACCTGCTCATGGATGTCTTTATTGAACTCAAGGTCTTCTTCATCATGGCTCGCATCAAAATTTTCTTCAGCAAGATCTTCTCCATCCTCTCTATCATAATATTCTAATACCAATAGTATTTTTGAGTTCTTTGCTCTGCGTTTGTCTTGGTGATCAGAAGATATTGGCTTAGCATATCTATAGCATAAACCCTAAGCATGCATTTCCCTTATCTTATCACTAGTTAGGTGTCTAATTCAAGTAGCTTTAAAGAGCATTTTGCCCACAAGCTCATCATCATTATTTGTCTTGACAATATGTCTAACATGTTGATGTCCATGGTGCTCATATTGATTACATGGTTGAGAATAGAGTGGCGGTTGGTCAAAGTGATGCTTATGCTACCCGTGTACATATTGTTGTTCATAAGAATGTGCATAACCATAAGTTATTTTGCTATTGATAATATGCACCATCTTCTTATGCATGCTAACCATAAGTATGCACGTGTTTCCCATAAGGATGTTGATTAAAAGCATGCCCATGAGAAGATTGAACATATGCATCATCATCATGTGTATGTTGTTGCGAAAATGTATGATCCCAATATACATGCTACTCATAAGATAGTGGTTGTCCATACTCACTGCTATACGAATTGGTCAATGATTGCATTAGGTCTTCTTGAACTATTGCATTAGCCATGGCAATTGATGCAACCAACATTTTCTTGGCTTCCACGTTACCTATATATTCTTGCAAAACAATGTTGGCACAGAGATTGGTGAGAGCCTCTATAATGCATTACTATACCAATTGAGGACTATGAGGGATTGAGTGCTGCACAAGTACTTGTGCTATCCAAACTGCATCTATCACTTCTACTACCGTCATGATATCATAAAAAATCATAAGTCATATGCCAATACATCAATAAAATCGGTCATTTGAGCATCTAGCAGCATGCTGAACTCAATTTCTTCTACGATATTGTTGATTACAACAGACATACCATCAAAAATATTTGCCAAAGCACTCATTGCATTTTCTTGCAATGCTTGAACAAACTTGCCCTACATATTTTCCCTTGAAGGTGCTACTATGGAACTTCTCAAGAGTGGTATTACACCAGCATCAGACAAAGAATGCCTCTAGCTTCCTCAAAAGCCAAAGAGAGTGCTCTCAATGCCCTAGTTGCTCTTGCTTGCACAAATATGTCATTACCAAAGCATAGGAGTTTAAGGAATCAACATGGCTCTCTCTTTGCATACAAAGGGGATCTCAACCCTTGGCATTTATCCAAACAAAGCATTCTTGTGAGAAGTTGCCATCTTTTGTGGTACATTGTAACCAGCTACTTAATTTGGAATATAGAACTATTGCTACGATTGTGGATGGATCTGTTACCTTTCAGGCTATCCTCCTCTGGGAATGTTGGATCGCAGACATGGGAAAGACCAAACTCATAGAATATATGTATTCGCTAGATCACATCAAAGAGGCCTTAGCCATAGCTTTGGGAAATTTGACCATGGAGGTTTAAGGTCCACAAGCATGGAAGCGGTGTACAGTAAGCCCTCCATAAGAAGAAGATTATCAAGAGCTCAGAGTTATTCAACAATATCATCATTGTCAGCAGAGGGATGGGTCTGTTTCTCCAGAACACTGCAAGAGCACTGCCTCCCAGTGCCATAGAAACCACACTGAGAGCAGAAGGAACAGTCAGCAAAGGATTTGTAAAATGTTTTTGTGCCAGTAAGAAGCGTGAGACCAATCAGAATGTCAATGCCATAGGGCATACTGATGCAACTATGTCCTGCTCTTTTAATCAAATTATATTATATTTGCATAACTGTAATGTTTTTTTTCTCATATTATATTTGCATAAAATTTTTGGTGCAATATCATCAAAGTTTATTTATTCTTTTTTAATCATATATTTTCAGGAAATGAACTATTTTACTATCTCCTGTTCTTTTTAAGTATTAAGGTTTTCAAAGAAAAGTAAGTTTAACTTTTTTCCTTTAACAAAAAATGAAAATTTTTAATCTCTCATGCTCTTTTGAAATATTATATTCCTTGAATAAAACCATGTTTGACTTATTTTCTATGAAATTTTGTTTGCATTTATACAAAAGTAAGTTTTGAGAAATTATCATGTATAAAGTTCTTTTATACAATATGCATTACAAACTCTTTTTCTCTTCTAAATTGGTTTTCTAATTTCAATATTGTAAAGTCATTTTTTTCTTTTTTAAAAATTTGATCAATATTACTAATTTTTATGTTTTCTAAATTTTATTAGTAGATGGCCTAAACAGTATTCGAATATTATCGTGCCTCTCCTTATCAAATGAGACTTCAAGAAGCATTGCAAACTATTGCTACGGATGATATTATCCATAGAACTTTGGCTAGGGTAATCAAAAGATTATCCAATGATGGATTTACTAATGGAAACACTCCTTTATATGTAGAAATTTTATATTTTGGATGGATCCAATGCTACTATGTTGGACAAACAGATATTGAGTAGTTCATATCTCAGTCCCACACTAGACACATACCGAATGACTGGAGTAAATGGGAGTTTCAAGATTTATCATGTTTTGTAACTTTGCATCAGTTTCATCCAAATTCTGTTGACTGCTCTACTAATGTTAGAGCCAAACATATCACGTCCCCAGGTAATACTTACTCACCATTTTCATTAATGTTTTGCTTTATAAATTTAATATTGTTATTTCTAAAGTCTTTTTTTTTTCATTTTTAGATGTTACAGCACAATCTGGGGCGGGGCGTGTCACAGCTTCGCCCACACATGTTCCCCGTGCTAGATCCACTGTTGATAATTCATCTAAGAAGAGAAAGCTTTCTTTTCGATAGTTGATTTTCTACAGTACAACAATATTTTTGAAAACATTATATACTTTCTTTTCCATTTACTTGTTGTTATAGTTGTAATTCTTTCAGTGATATTTAAAAATCACTTTTGCTTCAGTTATCTTTTCCAATTATCCAATTATTATGGTTGAGATAATCAATGTTATTGTATTGAATTGTTAGATTTTATAATGAAGTTTAAAAATTGCAAGACTATTTGATTCATTACTAAGTGAAAGAATGTGTGAACAAATTAAAACATTTGTGCTTCACATCCCGGCGCGAAACGTCGGGATGGGAGAAAGTTGGTGCGTAGCGCCGGGTGGAGTCTAGGCGCAGAGCGCCTAGTATAGAACTATTGCCACCATTGTGGATGGATCTGTTACCTTTCAGGCTATCCTCCTCTGGGAATGTTGGATCGCAGACATGGGAAAGACCAAACTCACAGAATATATGTATTCGCTAGATCACATCAAAGAGGCCTTAGCCATAGCTTTGGGAAATTTGACCATGGAGGTTTAAGGTCCACAAGCATGGAAGCGGTGTACAGTAAGCCCTCCATAAACAGAAGATTATCAAGAGCTCAGAGTTATTCAACAATATCATCATTGTCAGCAGAGGGATGGGCCTGTTTCTCCAGAACACTGCAAGAGCATTGCCTCCCAGTGCCATAGAAACCACACTGAGAGCAGAAGGAACAGTCAGCGAAAGATTTGTAAAATGTTTTTGTGCCAGTAAGAAGCCTGAGACCAATCAGAATGTCAATGCCATAGGGCGTACTGATGCAACTATGTCCTGCTCTATCGCCTGTTAGAGGTCATTTCAGACAAGCCAAATCTGAGCTTTGTCAACAAGGTATCGGTTTCAGAGGAGCAAATAGCTGCTCTTTGCAATGCCCCCTTGCCTGGCTTCGCTTGTCTTGGTCCCTAAGGGCAGCTAGTCAAGCTCAAGTTTGCATCCTTGGATGCCCTGAACTTGAAGGTAGTTGGTCTGTACGGTGATAAGCTCATGATCACCCAAATTCTCAACAGAGAGAAATCCTTGAGCCCACAAATGCTAGACAGTATGTCAGATGATTCTTTGAAGCCTGGTTTGTATGCATGTTTGGGTGATAGCCTTTTCGTATACCTTTTCCACTAGCCCGGATGTAAGCAATGGCAGGATACATGGAAGAGACTTGACACTTTGTTCGGTGCACAGTCTAAATTTGTAACCCTTGATCATCCATTTGATCAACTAAAGCCAATTTTTTAGTGATAGTAGGCACATATAAGACATCTTCAAGCTTATTTTTTGTTCCATCTCTAGTAACCAAAGGCACACTCCCAACATGAGTTATCTTATGCAATGTGTCATTATCTCTTGTAGCCACATACTCTTCACTTTACATTTGATGCTTTCTATCAAACCATTTTACATGGTGAGTCATATGGTTTGTAGCACCTGAATCTAGAAACTAGTCACCCTCCCTAGGAGGGTGCATCATACTGCCAAGTACATGCTCCATGGTGAAGAGATGACCTCTAGGTGATGACTCACCTCTAGAACCATAGCCACCACTTATATAGTTCCCAAACTAGGTCCTTCCCCTAAACATAGCATTTTGCTTATGAACACACACTCTCTCAAAGTGACCAAATTGCCTGCAATAATGATATGCACCATCTCTCTATGGACTAGAGCATCCTCTGCCTTTAAAGTAGGATCTTCCCCTACCTCTAGGTATAAAGTCACCACGTCCAAAGGTACTACAGTCTCATGCAAAAGTGTCTCCATAGCCATAAGATGATCTGCTAGCTCTAGATGAGCTACCACGACCTTGTTGATGATAAAACACATTATCATGATTTGCATTCTTTCCAGTGCTAGATGCATTGAGGCCCAACTTAATCTCTTCTACAATAAGCAAATCAATCAACTCTTCAAAATTAGGCATAGAGCCTCCTCTCATCATAGAAATGGAAGTATCAAGGGACTTGCATGTAGGTCCAAGTTTGTTTAGAGTGACAAATACAAAATCATAATCATGAATTGGTGCATTTATTGAAGCAAGATCTTCTGCAACCTGTTTTATTTCTGCCACATAGTCACTAATGCTTCTATTTTCTCACCATGCACCATGGAATCTTTGCTTTAGTTGTATCTTCTGGGCCTTTGTGCAAGTGCCATATATCTTCTCAGTGATTTCCCAAGCATCTTTGCAAGTATTTTTCTTTTTAATGTGCGAAATCGATGTCTTTAAGATATATATAGATATCCAATGCAAGGCTTTCTTGTTTTTGCCTATCCAATCCTTATATGTCTTTTTCTATTCTTTAGTGGGCTCATTGGGTAGCTTTAGGTATGCATCTTTACATGTAATGAGGTCCCAAAGACCTCTCCCCACCATCAAGAAATTCTCCATAAGGTAGGACCATATATTCTAGTTCTCCTTTGTCAAATTGTCACCGTTAATTTATATAATTTGTGTGGTCTGACATTGTGATGGCTACAAACTTAGTGAAACTAGTAGCATATATAATGCGATATCTAAGTGAGTGAACAAGACCAAGGTCAAAACTGAGACAAAAAAACATTCAAAATACCTAAGAAAATGCATGTAAGTTGAGTTCCATTGTAATGGTTACAATACATATGTCCAACTGCTGTTAGATATATCCATACATCATGCCCATATGTCAAACATTGGCTATCCAGAAACAAGAAATAGTGAAAATGGGGCTCAAACACTATCCATATGATCCAAAAGCATCAAAATATGGGTCTAAAATTAACCAAATTTCTTGGCATTTTTATGTAGTTTTTTCATAAGTCATGGGCAAGCTCAACCCGCTATCAGAGCATTTGGAGTTGAAAGTCTACCATGAGGGTAAGAGATAGTAGGGTGAAGGGAGATTCAGGGAGAGGAGTAGACAGAAGAGAGGGGGTTTAAAGAAATAGAAGATGTAGAAGAATAGTCATAGAGGTGAAGCCTGTAAATTTATTTTTGCATCCTAAGAAGATAAATCTATTGTAGATCAAAAACATCCATAAAACAATAGCTTCCTCTTGGTGCTAAGACCACCAATTTGATGCTTCCGTTGGCTCTGAAAGGGGGGTAAAATATCAAGACACTTGGTCAAAATTCTCCCAAATCATCCTTCTTCTTTTCCCAGTTCGGAGTGCTGTTTGCTACCTGTAAACTACGATCGTGCATTGTGCGATTTTGCCAATCCTTCTTTTTGCATAAAATCCCCCAAAAATGGTTGAAAGCCACTTGCTTTTTTTTCTACATGTTTCCTATTCTAGAAATTGTCTACAACTTTTGGATATTTACAAGAAATAATATCAAAAATATCAAAAATAGATTAAACTTGTCCAAAAATATAGTATTTTTGAACCATCCACACTACAGACACTGACACTAATGTACTAATATGGCATTGACTCTCTAGATCAATAAAAAAGCCGAATGTCGATGCACTCTAGAGTTTTTCACACTGTGTTCGCATAGCGGCATGACATCCACCCCCTCTTAACCTACACATCCTCCGGCATGTGCCAAAGTCTTATGGATCTACAGTGTCAGAAGAAGTATCCTCTACCATGTCAATGTCTTCATCTTCTACCTCTTCTTCTTCTATATTCTCATGTTCATGCTCAGTATCCAACTCCTTCAACTCATATGCTAAAGACTCCCTACGTTTAAAGAGCTTGATACATTTTCCAGCCACTAGAATCCTTAGAGCTGTCCCATCCATCTCATTTAATGAATAGGTAGCATTATAAAAAACAAACCTTATCACATATGGACCAAACCACCGCTTTGCCATCTTCTGACTAGCACTATGCTGATTTTCCAAGGAGCACCCATTCCCCTTCTTATATAGCTCCTAGTCGAAGTCTATGTCGCTTGTCAAACCTTTTCTTGTTCTTGATCTTTGTAGTCTTCAGCTTTTTCATGGCTGACTCAATGTCTTCAAGCCTTCTTTCTAACTATCTAATGTATAGGACTAGCAACTCTTCTCTATTCAAACCCTCTTCCCATGGTAGAACACTCCAAGTAGCAATATTTTCCTCAATAGACATGATTGGTTGTTGTCCATACATTAATTCAGCAGGCATATACCTTGTAACTACACTATGAGTGGTCCTATCAGCCCATAAAGCAAAGGGTAACATTCTTGGCCACTCTTTCATCTTGCCCTTGCATGACTTTGCTAATGCCTTAATGATAGGATGATGACCTCTTTCACTTTTTCCATTTGCTTCATCGCATCCAATTCTCCTCTATCTGCAACCACTTTACCAATACAACCATACGTGCAAAAGACTTCTTCCAATAAGAACTTGTAAACTGCTTGAGTAGTCTTTGTACGAAGAGCTCGACCTTTCACTTGATTTGTCAAGTCTTGTCATGCAAGCACAAGATATCTCATATTCCATAAACTTGTAGGCATGGTAGCCAAATCAACTACCCATTTGTAATGCATAGACAATGGATAGGTTGGTTGCAACCCATCTCTATGCTTTACCATGGAATACATTTGACAGTCTCACTGCATGATTCCACATAATGCTCCACATCTTTATACATGTTTTGCCACCAATACTATTCTTTGATATTGGAAAATGTGCCCCAAACTCCTCTATGTCCAGCCCATAAACTTTCATGAAACTCCTGCATCACTTGTTGTTGAGAAGCCCTATCTCCCAATACATGTACTAGAGCTCCTCTCTTTTTCTTTGCATGCTTCCATAAATATACATCTTTCAAGAGAAGCCCATAAGATTTTCTTTTAATCCTTTTGAATTTAGCTTCAGACCACTCAGCCTTCTTTGTCTCATGAGGCTGAGATATTGGAATATTTTTAGCCAATCATCCTCATACAACTCTTCCAAAAATTGTGTTCTCACTAAATCATAACATTGATGATGCTTTCTCTCTATTGCCCATCTCTTTACCATAGCTGTAAGTTCTTTTCTTATTTTTGAAATCCTTGTTGCAACAGTTGTACATGTAGTAACAACAACTACATACTCATTCCCTGCTGTCATAAAGTCGTTTCCAACACCTATCACATCGTCCTCATCATCTTCCATTAGCTCCTCTTAATCTTCAAACCTTTCTCGTGAAAGCATTTCATCCATGGGGTTTTCTCTACTTGAAATGTGTTGAAAATTAGGGTTAAGTAACTTTATATATACAATTCACCGTAACATGGCAATATCAAGAGTTGAGCAATTTACTATCATGCCCGATAGAGGTAGATAATCAGTCTCTACCATTACATGAGCTCCCATAAAATACTCCCTATCACACTTAAGAGCTTTCACTACACCCCAAAGCTCTCTTTTGACTTGAGAATACCGTTGTTGCTGTTCATTGAGGACCTTTGCTCCAAACCGAATGGCGTACCTATTTCCATCAGCATCATCCTGACCCACTGCCCAACCAATGCCAATTGGGCTTGTATCCATGGTGAGAACAATAGGCTACCCATTCTCATAATTTTCTCTCTTTAGTGTTGGGGCTGAAATCAATAAGCTCTTTAACTTTTGAACTGCCTTCGTATGCTGTTTACCCACCAAATATAAACTTTCAGCCACATGAGCAAAATGCAGAATCCATATCAAGTAAAAGACACATGCACCCAAAAATCTTATTACGGTGAGGGATTTATTCTATATGCTCCACACATGTGCCCAACAACTAATACTTCCTCCACTCCAAAAACTGACTTTTCTCCTAATAGAGTCAAAAATTCGCACATCATCAAGAAAGGGTAAGGTCAACTGAGGAATATACTCCCTCAAAAGTTTATGCATAGCATTCATCATATGAGCCACTGAATTGGTTGCTCCCTATGGAATCGTACACATCCTAACCAATCCAAGTGGTGTCTTCATGGTAGTGATATCCCAGATTTCCAATGCAAGCTGGAATTGATCATATCATGAATATAAATCACCCATATTATTATTGGTTATAAATCTTGTATAAACCTCAAAGCACCATTCTTCTTTGGAACAGTAAACCACCGATTCGAATATGGAGCTGAAGAAGGCTCCAAAATCTGCATTTTGATCTTCTCGTTCAAAACCTCCAGCAGCTTAGGCAAAAATGCTTGAGGCACTGGAATAGGCTTTAAATTCCATGGCACATGAGGTAATATAAAGATCACTATAGGTGCAACTATGGTGGGGATCAACACATCCAATTTCATTTGGCTGAAACGCAAAGGCATTCCCATGCCTTGCCAACATCTACAGGAAACAAGCTCTTTTTGCAGGCAAAAGGAAGCTTGTATCACCAATTTTCAGCTCTTGTAAAGTTTCAGCTATAAATTTATGTCCTGCTCCATGTGGATCCCGTAAACTAGGTTGTTGAGTCACTTTTTCAGCCAACCCATCACTTGTAGGCGGTAAAGACAAAGCCACATGCTTAACCTTCTTTGCAACTGTTTTGTACTTTGTATCCACCCTTGCTTGAGCCCTATTTTCTAGCCCATAACATTCATGCTTAGCAAACTCTTGAATGACTTCATACATATCTAAAGTGTCAACATAAATAACCTCTTTTTCTACCCTATTTTTAGCATTAATTGCTATATAAATTTTAGACATTGTATCAACATCAACTAACCCTGAAAATAGTCCTGAAATACCTTCATTTGCAGCCATCAAACCATATGTCTTCAACTCTTTTTCAACCCATCCTACATATTTCTTTTCAACCCTACATCTAGGTGAAATATTCTTAAAGCTGCCAAGAGGTGGCTCGAAATGCCCTTTGAAAAGTAGTCTATACTTATCTTATTGAGCTGGGTTTGGTATGTGTCAATGTTGTGCAAGTATGAAGCTATATAAGTGTATTAGATGTCATGTAATCCAAATATGTATTTAAAACCTTGATTCAAAAAGTCTTTGAGGTGGATTTTAAATCAAAGTCTTTATTTCAAAGTGATGGAATGATAACATTGAGTGGGTTCCTAAGGTGAGTTTGGAATGTTTGCCAAGGTTTTTTAACACCTTGAGTGTGTTGTCTTGGTGTAAAATTATTATGTAGCCTATATGTGGATTACCTTAGCTAAGACAGACTAAGTTAGGTGATGATTGTAGCCTATATGCGGATCATCTTAGCTAAGATAGACTCGATCAAGATGATGATTACTTCATTTAAAGTGATTGAATTCTAGTTAAGATGATTGGTTAATACTACTTTTAGTGATTGAAATGGTCTAGGTTATGAGATGAATTTGTCAAGGTAAAGGCCAATAGTCAAAGGGTGAGGAATCACCGTTGTGCTAGTACAAAATGTACAGTCATATATAAGTGAAGATAATGACGAACAAGGGTAATTGAGTATCCACAAAACTTCTTGAGTTCTTCCTCCCTCTCTTTTAGCCTTTTTCACTCTCATTGAATTAGCTCTGCATTCCACCATCATTTCCTCTCAAGTGGTACAAGAGCTGCATTCATTGGAGCTCATCATTGGAGCACATAGCATGAGACATCAAGCTTCATTATGAGCTAGAGGATTTGAGCTTCATTGTGATATTGGTGCTTGCTATTTGGATTGGAAAGATGTGTAATTTCTTATTATCAAGCTCTCTCTTTAAGTCAAATAGGTGCTTTCATTCAAGGAGCCATTGAAGCTCAACTGGGGGAGGCTTTCAATCATAGCCCAATTTTGAAGCATTTGGATAGCCAATTTAAGGTAGCTTAGTTAGTTTTAGATTTCTCATCAAAGAGATTCAAGCAATGTATTTGATGTATGCAAGCATGTGGGCTACAACACAAGGGAAGCTTATTATTCTACAAGCAAGGATCATACTCATTATTTTGAAGTTAGGATCTACTTGTGTCTATTAAAACAAAGACGAAGAAAGAGACAAAAATAACGTTTTGCCAAGATTGTGATATCCACGGGCTCTATTATTCATTTGAGTGCTAGAGGAGGCTATTCTAGATAAAATGACTTGTTTTGATGTGTTTTTAGGGGTTGGGCTGTTTATGAAAATTCTCTCATATTTTTTATCTTTTGGGAGCTATAGAGCATTAATTTTAATTTTAAGAACTCCTCTATAACCTTTGGATTTAGGCTAACCAAGCTAGAATCACTAAGGAATAACTTTCACACCATATGACAAATATATGAGTCTTTTGGAGGCTATTTTGCTATCTTGCTTGAAAAAAATAGCCAAAAAACTATAAGAAAAGCTTTTTCTATCATTTATACATTGCAATGTTTGTAGCTTTATTTTCTCTTCTTGATTGTGAAATTAATACTAGATTGGCTGCTATTGGTTTGCACATATTGTAGTGATTATGGCTTCATCGTCCACTTTAGAAGATGCATTGTTTAATATTGAGAAGCTAGATGTGACAAAATTCTTTATAATATATTCGTGCACAAAAGCAACATGTTAAACCTATTAAATGCAAAGAGAAAAGGCATAAAGGTATGGAAATAGATTCATGTGATGAGTTGGATGAGCTTGCATGCTCTATTGTTATGTTGATGCTCTTTAAATCAACTTACATCAATATAAAGGTACTAAAGCTGGTGCACATAGAATCTAGAAGAAGTTATGTAACCTCTATGAGAAGTAGAGTGTTGTGTCACAAGTCTATATTTGGATAAACACATTGACCCTTGTATGGAGAAGGGGACTCCTATATCAATCATTTGGATGAGTTTAGCACTATCTTTGGTCAATTTGAGCACAAAATATTGCATTTGAGGACTTGATGAAGGCTATATTTTTGCTTGTCACTTTGCCTAAAAGTTGGTATACTTTTAGAAATGCAATGAGTACTCAACACCTATTAGTTGATTGAGTAGTGCTAATGTGGAAAGTAGCTTGCTTATGAAAGAGGTAAACAAGAATAATGTAGGTTCTATGAACTCTAAGGCACTTATAGTTAGAGGGAGGTCAAATGCAAGGGAGAAATCATGTGATAGGGGGAGCTCAAGAAGTAAATCTTGCTGAAGGAAATATGTGGAATGATTTTGTTGCAACAAAAAGGGTCACATCAAGAAGGACTATTTCACTTGGAAAAGCAATAATAAAGGAAAGAAAAATAGTCATGAAAATGGTAAGAAAGAGGACAAACAAAAGGCAAAGATTAAAGAGGTCAATAGCATAAGCAGTGATGATGGTGATGTATTGTATTTCTACACTTAGCATTACATTCTTACTTGCTACTAATGAGATAGTATGCATCAAGATTGGATTCTTGATTTGGGATCTTCATTTCATGTCAGTCCTCATAGAAATTTGTTTGCTACATATGATGCTAGAAGGAAAGGATGTGCCCATTTAGGAAATAGCTTTGCTTTCAGCATTGTTGAAGTGGAAGATGTGCACTTGTCACTAGCTAATGGTTTGTTTTTTGCACTTAACAATATACGTCATGTGCTAGACTTGAAGAAAATTTTGATAAGACCCTTGTAGTTGCTAGAGGGCTAAATTTTAGCACTTTATAGTCTTTATGTGTATCTAGTGTGAAAGATCACATTGTAGGTGTCATTTATATAAGTTTGGCACCATCAATTAGGACATGTGTCAATCATTGAAATGAAAGGTCTTTTTCATTTGTAGTACCTTCCGTCTTTCAACTTTTATGATCTTGAAATTTGTGAGCATTGTACATATTGCAAAAAAAAAAAGATTCTTCGAGCTAGGAAATTCAAACCTTTGGTATTGGAACATAATAGTAATGTATGTGTGGTAACTTCCAATTCCACCAAGTTAGAGGCAGGTTCTTGGGTCTTCTATTGGTTCTCAGTGTGGTGTTGGCTTTCACAAGAGATGGATTGGGACAATCTTTTGTTGTGTGGCTTTCAACTGAATTGGACAAATAGTCCTTCAAATTTTCTCCTCCTATAGTAGTTGCAATAGGGTTTTGCGAAGTCCATGTAATCACTACATAGACTAGTTTGGTTGGTCTAGAGGGTTCTTTGTTTTGATTCAGATTCAGAGCTCTTGTTGAGACTAGTGGTTATTAGTTCTAGTTGGTAGGGTTCCACTATTGTTGTTGAGTTGCCATTGGGGAAACTATTTGAGGCCAAACCATCATTTGAGGTACTATTTTCTACACGGTCATTGTGGATTCGGTGCATTGTACTACAATACTATTTGCATATGAGGATAGGGGTAGGAAACAATCCCTGGGACTGCATTTGGTGGGTATACCATTCTTGGCATGGAGGGAGGTAAGACTCCTCTTCCTGAGGTCATTGACAACCTTGCTTCAACTTCATCATATAGTATTGTACCTTCCACTGCAGCTTGTAGGTTAACTAGTCTTCTCAATTCCACAAACTTAAGAACTTATGGTTGTAGGCCTCTAAGAAAAATCCATTTTTTAATGCCTTTATCTAAATGATGGTTGGTCCATCTCTTTAGTATGAAAAAACCATTCACATTAGAGGACAACTTAAGTTCATGGACTCCTCTAGCATCCGCTCTTCAAAACCTTTATGCTTGAATTTAGTGAGGAAGGCCAACTTCAGGTCATCCCATGTGCCAAAAGTTCCCGCTGCTTGTCTCTCATACCACTGAAACACCGCACATTTGAAAGTGGCAGGCAATATCACTAACCAATGCTTTGAGGTTATGGTATTGTTTGCTACACACGCTACCATGAACTCAACTACATGAAGATTAAGGTCTTCATTGTACTCTCCCTTAAAGATAGGCAACGTGACTATATTTGATGGCGTGTCCATCAATATTCCCAAGACGGATATAACTAAGAAGCAAACCTTGAGTCACCATGGGGAATTTTGTAAAGAGTGCCACAAGGGCACCAAAGAAGGCTTATGTTGCTAGCTTGTTCTCAGATTTGATTTTTGCTTTCTCTCTTCTCATGTATCTTTGTACTTGTTCTACTGCTTGCCTCTTGATTGTGTCATTCATCATGGAGTTAGCTCCACCCAGTTTGTATGTACTCAATAGAACAAAATCAGAAGGGCTTCATTCTCTTGAGGACTCTCTTACCAATATTTCTTCTACTTTCTTCTTTTCAATGTCCCTGAATTCAACTTTTATTCCACTATAGAGGGGAAGATATTCAGTTCTAAAGGTATCAAAACTCATTCTTCTAAGGATTGCCATAGTGATATTGTCTTGATAATACCAACTTTGGATTGTGAAGAACACTCTGTCTACTAGCTTCCAATAGGTTGCCAACTGGACAAGCAGAAGGTTGTCAATGCACCAAGCTTCCCACGTATCTTGCTATTGAGCATCCATGAATAGATTCCAACTCTTTTTCTTCTTATTCTTGTGAACTTCAACTGACCACGACTCTTGAAGCTTCGTCACAATCTCCCACTTGATGATATTTGGAAATTCTTCAATGAAGGCCAAATCCCCCATGGATGGTCATTCTCTATATTTCTGCTTCTCTTTTCAGTTTTGTGGAAAACAATTGGCTATTGTGATACAACTTTCTATAGCTTCATAAAATAGTGAGATCAGTCTATCACATGGAGCCTGCATCAAAATACTGACATACTTCTGCCATTGAGGGATGCACTTCTTGTAAAAAGTAGTTTTGGCAATGAAGATCTCAAATTCTTCATTAGTATAGTAGGGATTCTCCAATCTTCCATTGCTTTTCTTCCTCTTTAACAATGCTACTTCTTCCATTTTTAGCCTCTATTGATGCTTATTGATGGCAATTCTCCCTAGTTGTTGTGCACAAAAAACATGGAGCTCCAAGAGAAACACCAAGAAAACAGGAAATATACTACTCCAAGAAAACAATATTGTATCATCAAAAAGCATGTTCTTCATATTTTAATCAATTACAAGAAGAAAAACAACACCAATCTTCTGAAATCTTCACAGAGCATCATATAGCAATTTTCCCATAAATTTATCACAACAGATTCTTCATATTCTTCATGGAAACCATCAAAAGAACAAGAGAATACAAAATAATGCTCCACTTTGAATGGAATTTTATCATATAAATTTCATCTTCAATGTCTTCATAGCCTTCATAGTCTCCCTCATGTACATACAATGTTTGTCATAGAAAATTGGCTATCTCTCACACTCTATCCCTCTCACATATGATCTCTCACAAGAGTACATTGGAATAATGAAGAATAACACTCAATACTCCCTCTTTGGTTGTGGATATCCCTCCCAAGAGGTATGTTTGATATGAAGGATCACTAGAGCCACTATAATGTCCTTTCGTAGCTCAACAGTGTCACTATCACTTGAGTTTTCACTTGAGTCTTCAGCAACTACTTCTTTCACATCTTTGAACTATTTTAAACTTGTATTAATCTCTTCCCAAGACTCGAAAACTTTCCCAAGCTACACATTCATCCCACAAAACACTTACAAAGTCATATAGAGAACAAAGATAGAGACTCTACAAAAGCTCAACAGAAGGTCTATAGTGCCATACAAAAGGTCATCAAAACGTATTTAGGTCAACTAAAACCATTCAAATCCATCAAGAATCATTTCAATAAACTTCAAAGTACCCTTAAACTCCATCAATCATCATTTCAATCTCTCATACAAGAAGAAATAAGAACAAAATAGAAGCTAAACAGAACCAATAGAACCTATCAAGCACTCATCAGAACCTTTCAACACATCATATCTCCACTAAAAAACATCATGAGATTCTCAAACCTATTCAACCTTATCCAAAACTCTCTCAAAAACTTCCAAACCAATCAATTATAATTCAAATCATACAAAAATCCAACAAAAAATAGCCAAAAACATAGCCATATCAATCCTCAATAGCTATGGACCGGAACACTCAAGTGGGTCCCCAAACATGGACCACGGCCTCACAAACACCAATCATTGGGAACTCATAGTTTCCATGCCTCATACTCTAGACCTAAATAGAGGAGTTGGCACTTCTATAGTTCACATGTGACTAGGCCATATTGGGTTCCAAAAGCCCTATTGTGAGCCCAAGGCTACTATGAAGATAACACCTTGGTGTGGCTACCTAGGCTCCCAAGTGGGGTATATGATCCTCAATCTCATACTCCAAAAACTAAGGCTAAAAAACATAAATCAAAATAGGGGGGGAGAAAAACCATGAGGAAGGATATGCAATCTATGAGTGCTCCAATGGTCTATTGACCAAAAGCTCAACTAAGCATTAATGAGTGACCAATCATGAATGAATCCCACTTAATAATTTTGATGTGATCACCATTTCAAAATCCAATGAAAAAATGTAAACTGAACTCCAAACTTCTCAAACCATGCTTACCAAACCTAATGAGAATCCCAAAGTGGAAATACCATGTACCAACTTGTCCAACCCAACTAAACCAAAATCACTAGTAGGCTTGAAGATGTTGTAGTAACAACAATCTATTCTTGAAGTGGCTTCCAACATGGCCATGGACACATGGAATGACTTAGTAATGTGCATGCGATGATTGGACTCAACTTTCACGTTGTTTGCTAGAAGTTACGAACGTTTGGACCTAGGCCTACTTGATGAACCTATAGCAAAAAAGGTACATCCCTTGCCATTCTTGGGAAGAATACAAATCCATCTTCACTAAGATCTCCACCATTGCAGAAGAGATGATTGCCAATGAAATCTCACAAGAGCAGGCCTTAAGCCAATGCTTATTCACATTCTACAAGGAGAGAAAAATTCCCATGCCACCATAGGAACTTGCTGAGCTCCAATGATTAGTTTGAGTCTAAGTCCAATTTCTTACATAAACGATATACTTTGCACATTTCATGGGCTTAAGAGGGTTATCAAATCATTACCGTAATGAAAGAGACCTAATTGTCCTAACTAAGGGAAAGGAGAGAGAGAAGGAGTGCAGAAGAAGAGGGAGAGGAGAGAGAGAGGCAAGAAGAAGAGAGAGAAAGAGGGAGAAATGAAGAAGAAGAGGAGGAAGAAGAAGAAGCCATGGAAGCTTGAGAAGGTGAAAAGAGAGTTTCTTGATAATTTCAGTGATGCCTCAAAATACCCTCTTACACCTTATATACCGTCAGTGTGACTGGTATGTTCCCATGCCATGTTCCCGTGATCCTCCCTCATTACAAACCATCCCGTCTCATAAAGTTTTTGTCCTCAAAAACAAGGGATGTAGTCATGGACTGTAAGGGTGTGCTATAGGAAATCAGCCATAACTTTGTGTGGGAAACTCCGAATGGGACAGTTGAGGTGTTCTTACGGAGCCTATGAGATGTACTTTCAGCCCATGTGGGTGGGGCGAGGCTGCAATCAGGTCAGGGCCAAAACTATTGCAAAATAAAGGGCTGTCCAGGAATTACTAGTGTGTTGTCCCAGATAGTATGGCTGGAGAAAAATAGCCATAACTTCCACTAGGGAACTCTGATCGGGGCAAGTAAGGTGTTGGCACGGAGCCCTCGAGGTGTACTTTCAGCCCATGTATGGAGGATGGGGCTGAAAATGGACAGGACCAAAACTGGTACAAAACAGGTGGCTGTCCAGATGCAGACTGCAGCCCAAAACAGGTGTCATGGTTAAGTTCCAACCAATACGGCCTCCTTGAGGTGTGGAAATTCATCCAATATAGATGCTGGGCGCCAAGAGGCTTCCTTTATTAGTAGGCCTTGCCATTTGATCAGGTATTCATGTATGGAGCGGGTGCGAAGTTGCTTTTCACGTTGACCAATGCGCTTCAGGAATGTACCAAATAAGGCCCTCCTCATCTATGGGTGGTAGCTCCTCTACATGATCTTTGGGAGTGCCAATGAAAGGTTTCAATTAGCTCACATGGAAGACATCATGGATCTTAGTAGTGGGAGGAAGTTGGAGGCGGTAAGCCAAGTCCTCGACCTTCTTAATGATTTTGTAGGGCCCATAGTAACGGTGTGCCAACTTGTTGCAAGAACCGTCCTTTAGTGTGGCATAACGTGACTTAGGGACCTTGAGGAGTACCAATTCACCCTCTTGAAAGTCAAGGGGTCTTCTTTTTGCATCAGCATGGAGCTTCATGTGCTCTTGAGCCCTTTTGAGGTTTACCTTGCATTGTTGAAGTAGAGCTTGCATGCGGTCCAACTCTTCTTTTCCAAGGGGGTTGAGCTTTTCATTGAAGATCAAGGTAGAAAGGGGCACCCGATAACCATACAATGCTTCGAAGGGAGAGACTCCAATGCTCGAATGAGTGGAGTTGTTGTAAGAAAATTCAGCCAAGTGCAGCCATACGTCCCAAGAATTCTGCACATCATGACAAAAATTTCGCAAATAAGTTTCAAGCCACTTATTGACTCTCTCGGTCTACCCATCCGTTTGGGGATGATAGGCTGTGGACGAAGCCAATTTGGTCCCCATGGAGCTGAAAATTGTATGCCAAAATTGACTCATAAATTTGGTGTCCCGGTCATGTACTATGACTTGGGGTAAGCCATGCAACTTAAAAACATGCTCCATAAACTGAGTGGCAACTTGGGATGCTATAAACTGGGATTTTGTAGGGATGAAATGGGCTGCTTTAGTGAGTCGGTCAACTACCACATATATGCTATCCCAACCCTTCTTCCTCAAGGACATTGATATCCTATAGGCTTCTCATGAGTTTACCATGTGGCATCATATCAAATGCCTTACAAAAGTCTACAAAAGAAAAATGTATCTTTTTCTTGCATACTTGATCTTATGATCTGCCTCTCAGCCTAATTGCTTAAGGCTTGCTCCACAATAGATCCATATATATTAGCTAGCATGTGGCCAATCATAATAGTCATGTAATTACTAGGTATCATAGGATCTTGGCTCTTAAATAGCGGTATAAATGTATGATTTGACCAGCTACCTAAAAATCCCTCACAAACTGCCCCATTGAAAATATGAACAAGCATTGGTGCTAGAATGTCACAAGCATGTGCAAAATGGTTTGTCACTAAGCCATCATGATGATGGGCTATCCCATTCTTTGATCTCCATATGGCATGTTTCACTCTCTTCTCAATGGAAACACTACATTGTGTTCGTCTAGAAACTAAGTTAATCTATATTAGCTGGCTAACTCTCATGAAGTCTTATCCATGCCCATTTTTTGTCTTGTCCAAGCAATCCAAATTAGCTAAGTATTCCTATTTCTTTTCCGCACTAGGGGCCTGAAAAAGAGTGTCCAAGCACATGCCTATGTGTACATACACTAAGTGATATTTCTCATTGGTGTCATGCCTACATTTCTTGGCATTCATTATCATACCAACCATTTTGTGGAGTTTAGCCTCGTGGTGGGATAGTGTGTGGAAATGCATTGGCTGCTTATACATGCACACACAAACACATGCACATACATGTCTCCAAAAAGCCAAATTGACCTATGAGACAAATAAATGAGTATCTAGCCATGTCATCTTGACTAGAGAACAAGAATGAAAATGAAATTCACTAACTATGACTATACAAGTATAGGGTGCCATCATGTACAAAATGATCTCTTAATGATCCTTCAACTAACATGTAGGATCCACTTTAATCAATATGACTTTCTAGAAGCAATGTACCCTCCTCAAGGCAAGAATATCTATCATGGGGTGGTCTAATATGTGGAGTACACTAATGGTAGATATTCATCTCTGATAGTGAGCAATGATGGCTTGAATTCGTCAAAGGTAAGGATGTTGAGCATGGCAATGGGGTGGTGGGCATCATGCTCTATGGATATTATTTTGTTTTGTTTCATTTTTCTTTTAAAAATCCTTTTTTTTAACCAAAATAAATACTAAGCAAGCTAAGAAAACAAAAAATCTAAACAAAAAACATCACACTCTTAAATCCTCTAAAGCAAATAACAATCATAACCCAAATCTATCCAAACTATCATTATCAAATCCATCAAGAAAATCACAACATACAGGATGATCTTGAAGAATCCCTAACGCCCTCACATCAAATATATCAAAACATCATCAGGCACATCACTAGAATTCTCCATCATCACATGGAGTGGAGCATGGGTAGCCAAATTATAATATGGCATGGGTGCCACTAGTAGATTTCCTAATGTACCACTCTCAATCAAATCCATGGAACTAGAAATGTAATCCCAATACAGACAACTATCATCCAACTTGAGATTAAGATAAGATGGTCCAAATGATAAACAATAGCATGATATCGAGCAAACTCTTGCTACTCTCAATCCATCCTATACTAGGGCAATGCCATGCTCAGGGGAAAATACACTATCATAGTTGTGGTGTTATTAAGTATAACCTATAGCTTCCTACATGGCAATGTTACCATAATCTCAAAAATATTGCAACACTACCAACACAATAGCTATGCACTCACATAAAGATGCCACTGACAAGGTCTACAATCAAATTGGGGATCGTACTACAAACAAAAAATGACTGCAAAAGAAGAATCACAACAAGCCTCACCCCTTGGAGCATATAAAAACTTGTCATGCATCTAAAATCATGGAATACTATAAGGTCCTAGCATGAGTAGAATCAGAAGTATCAACACCAAGGTGAGGGGTAAGAGCATCCATCCGAAGAATCTCCATACCTACATCCCATTAAGAATTTCCCTCATAGAACAAAATAAAATACCAAAATGAGCAAGAAAAAGAAACATACTAGCTATTTACGTACACTATTTGACTCATACTTCTCAATTAAGTCACAAAACGTTTCAAGCAAAGACCATTAACTCAAAATGATTCACGTGATGCCTCTAAGTCTTGAATGTCCATGAACCATTATCATAAACTTCATAATCTTGAAAACAGACCTAACCATCAGATAGGAAGTTTCCTTGGGAACATAGTAATGACTATCATACAACAAAACTAAATCATTCTTTTGAAAGTCCTTAAGCTTTAATCATCTATTATGCCAGGATTTTCATCGTTTATAACGTGCTTCTATACATTGTAAGGTAAACATATGATCTTCATCAAGTTTAACTAACTTACACAATCGAGTAGCAAGAGATTCCTAATCTCCAAGGTGATTAGATAATGCAATGCGCAAAGTAGGAACTTCCAAGTCAATAGGAAATACGGCCTCAATCCCATAAACTAAATTAAAAGGTGTATTGTTAATTGTCACCTTATGGGTGGTTCGATATGCCTAGAGTGCCTCTAGTAATCATTCATCCCAATCACGCCTATTCTCTACTACTAATTTAGTTAAAATGGTCATCACAATAAAAGTAGTAACTTCTATAGCACCTTTGCTCAAGGATAATAGGGTATAGACTTTCAGTGTTTAAACTTATAAATATCCATCAATTTCAAAATTAAATTATTCAAAAAATGAGATCCACGCTCACTACCTAATTCCAATGGACAGTCAAAGTGAGTAATAATATTCTCATAAAGAAATAGAGTGACATATTTTCCTCGATCAGTCTTAAATGCTTTAGCTCCCATCTATTTTGTTGCATAATTCAGTACATATCAAAATTTATCTATTAGCATGATATATTGTAGGTGGATCAATGGGACTGACAAATTCTATACCCCACTTCTCAAAAGGTACAAGTTCTAACACATGGGTTAATGGCATTGCATAGCATTTACTCGGTCTCCCAAAACATTAATATTTATTTCACTTTGTACAATGCTCATATGCATCCTTATATAACGTAGGCCACCAATACCTAGCAAAAAGGACTTACATTGCTATCAAATCTCCTACAAAATGGCTTCCATAGGGTTCATCATGTAATATAGTTAAATTTGTGGTACCTCATCTTCTCGAATACACATGCATGAGAAAAATACCTACATAGATATCATGACATCAAAATATATGATGGTGACTACAATAAAATACGATAATGTCCATGCTTATTTGCAATTAGTGGATATTTAGTCATACTAAGAAAATTAGAAATATCAGCATACCATGGCATTGTGATAGAAACTTCAAACAATTGAGCATCAGGTAATTCATCACGTACACCCTTCTCTATATCGTCGGAGATTAATTGAGACATATGATCTGCAAGAACTTGTGATCAGCCCTAGCACAAGTAATTACTTCATAATCAAATTATTAAAAAAGCAACATCCATCTTGTAACTCGATCACTAAGTTCAAGTTTATTTAACAAGTACTTCAAGGCTTCATGATCCACATAGACTATAAACTTATTGCCAATAAATAATATCGAAACTTAATAATGGCAAACACCATCGATAAGCACTCTTTCTCATTTGTGGTGTAATTTTCATTCGCATCACTTAAATTTTGACTGGCATAATAAATTGGATTATCTATGTTCTTATTGTTTATTTGGCACAAAACAACACCCACTGTATCCATTGAAGTATCGACATGAATATGAAACTCTTTAGTCTAATCAGGTGAAGCCAAAATTGGGCCTTCAACCAACTTATTTTTTTCAGTTTCTCAAATCTAACTAAGCACATTGAATCCCAATTATAAGCTTGGTTCTTTTTAAGTAGGGTTGTTAAAGATGAAGCTACTACTGCAAATGATTCAATAAAGTGTCAATAAAATTTTAGATGACCAAGAAACCCTTGTAAATGCTTCAAGGTTTCAAGTGGAGAAATATCAACAATTTTCTAAACATTAGACATATCCATTGTAATGCCATCACCAAACTACACACCCTAATAGTATACCATGCCAAATATATATTTCTTAGGATTCAACGGAACTCTTATATTCTCACAATGTTGGAATACCTCTTCTAAACGACCAGCATATTATTATCATCATCATGCACACAAAAGTCATCCAAGAAGACCGTGCATTTAATCAAAAAATCTTAAAACATTGACATCATTGCTCTTTGAAAAGTAGTTGGTGCATTACATGATCCAAATGGCATTACCTTGTAGACAAAGGTTCCCAACTTTGTGATGAAAGCGGTTTTGGGCTGATCATTTGGATTAATTAGGATTTGATAATAGTCACTAAATCCATCCATGAAAGAATATAATTGGTGTCCTACCACTTTGTCTAACAATTGATCTGAGAAAGGCAAGGGAAAATGATATTTTCGAGCATGCTCATTCAATGCTCAATAATCTACACATATACAAATTTTATTAGAATTCTTCTTAGGGATAGTATCTATAGGTAGAACCCATTTATTGTATGTAACAAGATAGATAAAACCCACATCCAACATCTTAGTAATTTCAACATGCACTTTTTCTGCATAATTGGGATTTGTGTGCCGTTGATGCTAGCGTATAGTCTGACACCAGGTTCAATATCAATGTAATGTTGACATAATTCACGTTTCATGCCTTTCAAATATGCATAGCTCCACGCAGTAACATCTTGTAATTGACTACCTAATAATAAAAACTTATTAGGCACCATTTTGAATCATGTTGTCTCAATTTTTGAGTTACACATATAAGTTGTCTGAACCCTATTAAGCTTGATGACCGGCACATCAATAGATTTCATCATGGGTACATGACATAGCCAATTACCCAGTCTCGTAGGTTGCCCATCATTAACCTTACATTGTGGATCTTGAGATGGAGCCTTACAAGATATTTGATAAAAAAACTAGTGCACTAAAAGACTCTTTCGGTGGAGAAAACTCAGTTATCTCAACCATATAATGATCTAACACATCTTTCTCTACCAATGATGTTTGTGAATCTTTCAAATAATGCACTTCACCTTTGTTCTTATTCTTGTTTCAATCATCAAGCTCTCATTGATAACGTCTCAAAATCTGATTATGACACTCAAAATCTAATCCTCAGAAGTCCATTTCCATCTACATTTCCATCTCTTATGCTTTAGCTTAAGTATTAATAAGTAAAGATTTTCATTTTCTTCTCCTTATATGTGATAAGATAAATAATGAATAACTCGCTTAAGCTCTATAAAATTTTTCAAAGAGCCATTGGTTCATGCTAGGAAAGATTTGGTTCCACCCCATCGTTGTAAATTGTAAAATCCATAACTTTCTCGACGAGATGTGGCAAGACTTTTTCTTAGCGTGCTCATCACTACATCATGAGGGTGAATTTTCCATTCTAGATCTCAGAAACACACCCCATTTGGGTTGATTTGTTTGTCGTAGTTAATGATAGAGCCATGGGACATTTGTTGCCCCTTGCCTCCTAACGGGTAGTCACTATAACTCTTCCACCTTCTCTCCTTGAAGATGAATAATTAATAGATGTTAAGAGTACTCCTGCTTGTAAAACATTGCTTGTCACATCCCTCAAGGCCAGTTGTTCCATCAATTGAGATTGTACTCGCTCCATGTTTTGCTTTTCTTGTAACACTTTCTCGGCAAGCAAAGGTCTCAATTTGACTTACAAAATCTTCTAAACGAGTCATCTCCTCACTATAGTATAACTGTAAAGATTGAGCTAACTTCTTGTTTTTTAATGCTTCACACTCTATAGAAGCTTTATCCATTCAAAGTTGAGTGATTTTATTTAGTAGTGGCTGAATTAGATCACTGTAAGGGGCTAACTCATCTTTGTTATGTAAAATTGCATTTTCCAATGTGTCCAATGAGTAAGACATATTGTGTTGAGGTATTGGTTACAATTCTAGAACTGAACTCATCCACTTGTTTCTCTTCCCAATCTATCATTGTGACATAGCAAGAGACAACCCCACCATTAGAAGGATCGTCTTTATCTTTTCTACAAGATAGAAATTGGGAAGACCTACAACCCCTATTATTGTAGTGTTATTGTATTCTCTCTTTCCAATAATGGAAGTAAAGCTTCTTTACAAAAGAAAGTAATTGATCAAATCCAAATGGAATTTCTCCCATTTCTAGAGGAATGATTATGGTAACCAAATCCTCCATTACTGCTTTACTAACCTACGAAACTAATGGTAAATTTTCACTACCCATTTCATCCCATCTCTTTGCTTCTCCTTTTGATTCTTCTTCTTGTATATTGTCTCAAGAATTAAACTCAAAGAAGAAGTTCTCACAATGATCTTGCTCTTGTATTCCATTGATAATTGGCCTTGCACTCTCCCTCACTAAGCCTTCAACATCTAAACTAGTAATATCCCATTCATCTCCAACATTTTCCTCTTCCAAGGAAATTGGTAATAGATCTAAAAGTCCACTATGAGAGGTGATTAACTAGCTAGCTATATCACTATCACTATCTTCTACTCTGAAGAATGGTGCACATAGTACTCCCCCATTCCTAAGGATTTGCAACATTCTTTTGGTACACCATATTGACTGTTATCTTATCTCCATCTAATGAGGGTCAATGATGCAAATCCCTATATAACCAAGCATAGTTTTGCTCAATCTCTGAGCTCTCATTGAACTCATCCTCCATCCTAGGTACGTCAGATCGATTAGTATCTATACTCTCCTCCATGGGTTCATGCAAGAAATCTTTGGCCACAACCCTTGGCTACACTCTATCATGCTTGGATCCTATCATTATGATTCCTTTGTGCCATCTTTGATCACATTGGGACTACAACAACCAAGGTTTTCCATTAACTAACAAGGATCCATGTTATGCACGATTATGCATAACATGGATCCTCGGCCACTACATCATCAACTATAAACTAACTAGCTAATTGTATATAATAGGAGACTCCTCCTAAAACACCACCTTGTGTACCTCAATTACTTGCTCAAGCTACTTGTGTATCTTCTCCTTATGGAAAATCACATCATGGCTAGGGATAACCTTCCAAGGTTGTAGATCCCAAAGGCAATACTCCATCTCATCTACATCCCTATGTCAAAAGAAAGATATATTTGACACAGACTTTGGATCCAACTTATTGCACTTATCTTTGAAAATATGGTAAAGAGTCTTAGACCCTCAAATGAGCATATGACAGAGGTTTCCTAGACCATACCTTCTTTGCAACTTGACAACTAAGAGTAGTACATGGGGATCTATTAATGAGATGCATAGCAGTACTAATTGCCTCAACCCAAATGGACTATGGTAAGCTTACCTGACAAAGCATATTATGGACTCTTTCTTGAATAGTCATGTTCATGCAATTTGCAATACCATTCTAGGGTGGGGTGTATGGGGTGATCAATTGACACTTAATATCTCATTCAATGCAAAACTACTCAAATGTCTTAGATACATATTTACCCCCATTGTCAGGCCTTAGTCATTTCAACCTATATCTAAACTAATTCTCAACAAGAGTAACAAAGTGTTGAAATGTAGCCAGAACATCCGATTTTTTATTAATATAATAAGCCCAGACCTTATGCAAATAATCATCAATAAATTTCACAAACTATTATGCATCACCCAATGATTAATAGGGCATGGGACCACATATATCGAAAAGCACAAGAGCCAGAGGCTCACCCCCATAGAGCAAGATCTTTTATAAGCATTGCGTGTCTACCTTCCATAAAGACAATGATCACATGAATCAAAATGTGAGTAATCAAGAGGTGGAAGATACTACAAATGGATAAGTACTTTCATTCCTTTTAAATGCATGTATCCAATGTGACGATACCATAAAGATACATGTGGTAAATCAGTCACAACTGATACATGGTCAACAGACCCATATACAAATAAAGAATAGAGAGGTTGCTAGCCTTGGCACCTTGAGCAAGAAAAAGGCAACCATGGATAATCTTCCATGTGAAATAACCAAAAAAGACATGATATCCTACATCATCCAACTATCCAACGAAGATTAGGCTTTTGGGCAAACCCAATACATGATGTGCATTATGCAAAAAAAAAGAGCTGCCAGAAGCAAATTGCAATCTAACATCCCCAATGCAAATGATATCCAATGTAGTGTCATTTTCTAGCCTCACAAAACCTATAACACTGTGAGAGGTATGAAACCAATCCCAATGTAGGGTACCATGGAAAGAAGTCCCCCGAATAAAGCAACCAATATAGAGAGTAACTAGATGAAGCATTGGCCAACTTAGTAGTATCAAGAGATGAAGCAGTTAAGATATAGTCATCATCAAACTCAAGCTACACTATATTATCTCTTCAATCTTCACGTTGGACTTACCAGGGATAATGTTACGATCATCAAACTATCCTATGCTTTATGGCATTGTAGCCTAATATAACCCTATTGCCCACAATAATGGCATATCATAGAGTACTTACATCTGTGGGACTTATTATGAGATTGCCCACAAGACTAAGACTTGCCTCAATTGGGTTGTGAGTTTCTACCATTGTTATAACTTATTATTACCATTACCGCCATTTGTGCCTCTAACAATCAATGCATAAGAAGTGTGGGTTGCATCAATGTTCTTCATGTTTACCCCCTTGATCAGTAGAGCACTCTCCACATCACTATATTTAAAACCACCCTGAGGAGGATGAGCACTCATAGCAGTACGAAAGGTGTCCCATGACATTAGTAGTGTAGCAAGCAAGATCAAAGACTTGATATTATCTTCAACTTGAATGCCTTACGATACAAGCTAGCTAAAATGGAATAAAACTCATTCAAATGAGTAGACAAAGCTGTACCCTCCTTCATGCAAAGGTCCACAAGTTTCTTCAACCAGTATAACTGAGATGCAGGACTTTGTTTATCATAAACGTCACAAATCTTTTTCCATAATGCATAAGAACCACCCTCAATATCATTGCCTCATTTGGATGCAGTCAGATGTATATTAAGGTATGTAAAGTCCGCCTTACATTTGGATGTAGTCAGACGTATATTGAGGTATGTAAAGTCCACCTTACATTTTGAACTTCTTTATGAGAAAGGCAAGGATGTGTATATGTTTAAATACCCAGATGGAGATTGGGTTGGTAGCAAGTTTGATAGAGGATCTACCAATGGATTCATGTTTTCCCTTTGTAGTACAGTGGTCACTTGGAGTAGCAAAACACAACCAACAATTGCTTTATCGAGTATAAAGGCTAAGTATAGAGGTGATACTATGGTAGCATGCGAGATGTATGGCTATAAAAGCTATTGGGTCATTTGGATGTGCAGGGGGATGTGCAGGGTGATGATACAATCATCATTTGCTGTAACAACATGAGTAGTATATAATTTGCTAGGAACCTAGTATTTCATGCTAGGACAAAATACATAGAGGTATATTACTATTTTGTGAGAGAGAAGGTACTTTTAGGAGAGATCGATATGGCATATGTAAACACATAGTATCAAATATCTGACATTTTCACAAAGGAATTGTGTGCATAGAAGCTTTAAAAAATTTAAAGCTTACTTGAAGTTCTAGAGATGTAGTTGAGCTTGAGGGGAAGTGTTGAGATGGTAAGCTCAATATGTGTAGACATCGATGATAGACCACTTAGTTAGATGGATCCACACATCCATACTTAGCATGTCGATATTCATTATGATCCTCACATGGCCATTGATTTATCACTTATTATATTTGGTTTATTACACCTTCCTAAAATTGGCATAGTTATAGCACCAATCGATTAGTATAGTTAATTATACATTGGTTGATTATTAGTAGGCTACTTTTCTTTATATTGTATCTTACTTATACTTTGTATACATTGTATTTTGTGAAGAAGAAAGAAGAAAAACCAACAAGAAAATGTTTTAGCCTCCATCTCTCTTCTTGTGTTCTTGAGTGAGCTTCCTCTTATGTGTAGTATGTTTGTTTGGTGTAGTAGCACAAGCAAGTCCCGCCACCACACAATTTATGAGATTAACCAGTCACACATTGTGATTGTTGGAGTTCCCACATACATAGTGTATCTTTCTTTTACTCTCTAGATCTATCAATCATAGCTCTTGCTTCTGCTTGTGCTTCCACTCAAGCTCTAACTTTCATTTACAACATCTCATACGTTTGTTATTTGCAAGCACTTAGTCATTATGGCAGGTTTATAATTTGATGGTGTTATTTTTCATATTAAAAATATTGATGATAATAAATTCCAATATTGGAAGATGTAGTTATAGCAAGTCTTGGTGCAAAAAAGGCAAGTTAAACCATTTAAGTTAGAGGACATAAAGCCTAATCTTTATGATGTAGAAGATTGGGCAGAACTTAATGAGTTATGCAAATCCACTATCATTTTGTCATTATCAAAGCAAGTATATTTTTCCTAGGTACTTGCATAAACTACCCCACATGTCCAATAATAGGCCTTGTGATAGTCATATAGATCAAACACCCTACTAAACATAGTAGGGTCTTCTATCTCATGCCCACCATCTCATGCCCAACATTAGCACTCAACTTTAATATTTTGCTCCAATAGCATTGAAAGAGGCTTACATGCCATCATACCATACTTGGATAATATATCCAAGCCATATTATCTTTGGGATAGCCATATACCATCATCACATCATATCACCTCAATGATAAGGAAGTATCTTGGCTCACCTAAATCCTTTATCTCAAACTTTTTCTTCAAAGGCCCTTGAGATCAACAATCTCACTGTCACAATCACCTGTAATAATCAAGTTATCCACATAGATGACTATGATGACTAAATCTACATCACCCTTCCTCACATAAAGTCAATTATCTACATCTAAAACATAAAAGCCAATGTCAATAAGATACCAGTACTTTAATCTTGTCAAACCACACTCTAAGTGCTTGCTTCAGCTCCTAGAGCATCTTCTTTAACTTGCACGCGTATGTGGGATACTCTAAATCTTCATAATCTACTAGCTGCACCATGCAAGAAGGCATTATTCAAATCCATTTCTGTAAACTTCAACCTTTGGCTACTGGCAAAGCAATCACACATCTGACAATTTCCATCCTAGCAGTTGGATTGAATGTCTCTTTATAATCTATGATATATGTTTGTACATAACCTTTTGCAACCAACCTAGCCTTGTACCTGCTAATAGAACCATTTGCATTATGTTTTATTTTATAGACCCACTTACAACAAATATATTTCTTGCCCTTAGGCAATGGTACTAGATCCCAAGTCTTGTTAACCTCTAATGTAACCATCTCCTCATCCATTGTTGTATCCCTATGAACATGATCAATAGCCTTCTCAAAATAAGTGGGCTCAATATCTTCAACTATATTTACCATAGAAGCATAATGGTGAGTTGCATAACCCTCAAAATCAAATCTTCTAATAGAGTATCTCACTTGCTAGACCTACGTACCACTGGATCACTCAATGGAGCCTTTAGATTACTATGAGATCTCAGTACACATGTTGTCCTAACTTAAGGAATACCAAGCTCATCATCTAAACTCTTTGAACCACTAGAGTCTCCATCAAGTACAATATAAATAGTAGATGCATTATTACCCTCTAACACTTTCTTTTCCTCTTTATCATCACTTGCCATACTAGTGGATGCACCTAAAGATGTGGGACTACGACTAACTATAGATCTAATACTAGATGAGGTCTCTAGTCATCCGTGATTCTTGCTTTTCTGTCTACACATGACTATCATAATCATCTACATCATCCAATGCATCTCCACTAGATGCATACCAATTGCTTATCTCATTAAAAATAACATCCGTGCTTACCCAAAACTCACCACTAACAAGATTATAACAAGGATACCCTTTCTACTCAGTAGAATATCTAATGAAAATATATTTTTTAATCTAGGAGTCTAATTTCTTCCTTAACTCACTATGCACAATGCTTTTAAAACATGACAATTAAAGTGTAAATAAATGAGATTAATAATACTTCAAATGCTACATTTAAAGTGTAAAGAATGTGATGTGGGAAATACCACATTGAAACTTTTTCCAAAAACATGTTTCAGGTCCTCCTCCACATATTTTGGCATCTCATGTCTTGTAAAGGGGTACTTTAGGATGTTTCTTACTTTTATGTTCCATTCCTTTCACGCCTTTAATTCTTTTGCAATCGCAGGATCACTAGGCTCTGGTTCCTTTTCTTCACCTGAAACAAACTTGAAGAGGCCTTTTGCAATAAGGAAGTTCGTCACACGAAACTTTCAAGATAGATAGTTATTATTGTCTAGCTTCTCAATAATAGGATTTCCAATATTCTCATCCATTATGACACAATTCAGTATCAAATAGCAAGCAAAACTCTTGCAACCCTTCACAAAATGTGCAGAATAATAAATTGGGTAGCCTTTTTCATTGACTGGTTAATAATATATACAATCTTTAATTTATTTGTAGATAAACCTTGGTTTTACTTCTTTGACAAACACCTTAGAAATTACATATCAAAATCTATAACAACCTATGTACCTAAAAATGACCAATACAATTGAAATTATTATACTCCTTGAAACTATTGTTTGTAATCATTTTAGCTCCGCAAGGTAACTATTGAATATACACATTTTTGCTTACTCATCAAACCTCATAGTAATTGGAGATTTGCACTTTGCTCTACTTCCGGTGCCTCCACAGGTATAATCCAAAAGAAAGAGAAAAAGAATAGGAGAGCTTCAACTAATTTCTTATTTGCTTGAATCCTTACTTCTTCTTTACTTCAAAACCGACCTCTCTCAGTGGTGCCTACCTTGTCACAAATCATGTGATGGTGAGGCTTTCTTGAGATATTGCATCAAACACACACACTACACACAAGAGAGTTCAATTAAGAACACAAGAAGAGAGATGGAGACCAAAATATTTTCTTGTTGGTTTTTCTTCTTTCTTCTTTACACAATACAATATTCACAAAGTATAGCTAAAATGTAATACAAAGGAAAGTGGCCTACTAAGTCAAACAGTGCATAATTGACTATATTAATCGATTGGTGCTATAAATATGCTAGTTGTAGGTAGGTGTAACAAACCAAATATAATGTGTGATAAGTTAGTATCCATGTGAAGATCATAATGACCACTAGTGTGCTAGATGTGGATTCGTGGATCCATCTAACCATATAGTCCATCATCAATGTCCACACGTGTTGAGCTTGCTATCTCAACACAACCTTCTCTTATTCAATAGTCACCGAAAGAATAAAGAATAAAGTGATAATGATTAATGCCTACCACTTGCAATGTACAAGTATGCATGTATAGTGTATAATGAGTAAACATGAGCAACTAGGCATAAGCACCTTTAACCCCAACAACCTCCCGCTTAAAGATGTATGTGTCTCACTGAGGAGTAAAAGAAAAACAAAAAAAGTACAACATGTACATAGAGTACAATAGGATGAAAAAATATCTTATCTCATCCTATGCACGTCAACTTTCTAAGAAAGACAAAACATTTTGCTAAGAGACTTTTAATGAGTAGATTTACAAGATTCTTATCAATCAAGATCTTGACAAGCTCAATGGACTTATCCTCTACCACCTCCCTAATAATTGATAGCACATCTCAATGTGCTTTGTCTTCACATGGAACATCAGATTCTTGCTAATTTGATAACACTCATTGAATCCAAATGTAACATAGAAGTAACAGTAATACCAAGGTCTACTACTTAGATGGCCTATAACCATAGGGCCTCATTGCAAGCCTCAATGGCTACAATATACTTTGCCTTGGTAGTAGATAAGACTGTGCATTTTTGCACCTTGGATATCCGAGAAATAGCACCTCCAGCAAAAGTGAAGACATACCTAGAGATGGACTTCCTACCATTTGTATGTCTTGCATAATCAAAGTCAATATAACCCACGACTCTTGCATCCTAGCTACCATAGCAAATACACATAGTTGTTGTGCCTTTCAAGTATCTCATTATACCCTTCACGGCATCTCAATGTCACATGCTAGGTGTAGCCATGTAGCATACCACAACTCCCACTGCAAATGCTATGTCTGGCTATGTCTAGATAAATGGCTATCATGGCATACATCAAACTACCCACAACAAATGCATACAAAATCTTGGTAGCCCTCTTATCATCTAACTACATACAATCAGCATAACTAACCTTCATATGAGAAGGTAAAGGATATCCAATAGGCTTACCATCCTGCATATGGAATTGCTCGATTACTCTATGGATGTACTTCTTCTAGGGTAAGTGGAGAAGTCCCTTAGAGCGATTGTGTGTAATGCACATATCAAGTGTGTGTGAGGCATATCCCATGTCCTTCACCTCAAAGCTCTTCTTGAGTTGAGTCTTTAAAGCATCTAGCTCAGCATGAGCACTCCGAGTTATTATAAGCATATCATCAACATAAAGCACCAAGATAATGAGGCGACCATCACATACCTTCTTCTATATAAACGTTTATCTATAGTACTATGGGAATACTCCTACAAATGCATAAAAGTATCAAACTTATGGTACCAGTCCGTAGATGTCTACTTAATTCCATTAAGACTCTTCTTTAATTTGCAACTAGGTGTTCCGTGCCTTCCTCCGTAAAACCCTTAGGTTACGATATAAATATATCATCAAGCATGTTTCCATGTAAAAAAGTTGTCTTAACCTCCATTTGATAAATATCCAAATCCAACTGAGCAAGCAAGGCTAAGACCAAGTGTAGGGTAGTCATGTTGACTATAGGAGAAAAGACTTCATTGAAGTCAACACCATGCTCCTACTTAAAACCCTTTGCAACCAATCTAGCCTTATATGTTAGTGGCTTAGGCTGAATAAGGGTACTCTTTAGCTTGTACACCCACTTGCATGGCAATGCACATTTTCCATCAAGCAAGGAAACTAAGCCCCATGTACCTTTCTTCTCTAGTGAATCAAACTCAGGCTACATAGCCTTCTACTAAGAATGAGAATCGCCTCTATGCATAGCCTTCTCATAGGTAACTAGCTCAACAGAGTCTATCACCATGAAATAATCCATAGAGGGCTTATAACAATGATCAAGAGGCCTCAATATTGACTGTGGGACCTGTATAGCATGTTCACTTTGTCTAACATCATGATCATACAAAACACGCAGATCCTAGCTCACTACATCATCAAATGCAAGCTATCTAGTTGTTATGCATCTTGTCTTCGTGAAATATGACATCATGGTTGTGGATAACCTTTCAAGCATGTGGATCCCAAAGGCAATAGTGCATCACCATATCCAAGAAAGACACATTTGTCAAACTTCAAATCCACCTTGTTGTGCTTGTCCTTAGGAATATGGCAAAAAGCCTCATATCCAAAGACTCTCAAATGAGCATATAATAGAGGTTTCCCTAACCTTACCTTGTCTACAGCCTAAAAACCAAGAGCAGTGCATGGGGATCCATTAATGAGATGCACAATAGTAGTAACTATCTTAGCCCAAAAGTACTATGGTAAGCCTACCTAGCTAAGCATACTACAAACTCTTTCTTGAATAGTCCTATTCATGCGCTTTGCAATACCATTCTGGGATGGGTGTATGGGGCAGTCAACTTATGGTTAATATCATGTTCATTGCAAAACTACTCAAACATCTTAGAGATATATTCACCCCCATTGTCAAACCTTGGGCATTTCAATTTGTACCCAAATTGGATCTCAAAACAAGAGCAAAAAAGGGCTAAAATATATCCAAAATATCTAATTTCTACTTAATAAGATAAGCCTAGACCTTGTGCAAATGATCACTGATAAATATCACAAAGCACCACCCAATGACTATAGGGCATGGGATCACATATATCAGAATGCACAAGAGCCAAGGGCTCACCCATGTGAGTAGAGTTATACTTTTTATGAGAGTTATATGCCTGCATGTCATAAAGACAATGATCACATGAATCAAAATGTGAGTAATCAAGAGGTGGAAGATACTGTAATGAGTAACTACTTTCATTCCTTTCAAAGACATGTGCCCAAGGTGATGATGCCATAAAGATACATGTGGTAGATTGATCATAGCCAATATATGGTCAACAAACCTAGATATAAACAAATGATAGAGGTTGCTAGCTTGGCACCTCGAGAAAAAACAAGGTGACCATGAGTAATCTTCTATGCAGAATCATCAAAAGAGACATGATATCCTACATCATCCAACTATCTAATAGAGAGTAAGCTTTTGGCCAAAGCCGGTATATGACATATGTTATGCAAAGTAAAATAGCTACATGAAGAAAACTATTTTAAACATCCCCAATGCCAATTATATCCAATGCAATGCCATTTTCTAGTCTCACAAAACCTGTAATGTTGTGATAGGTATGAAACTAATCCTGATGCAAGGCAACATGGAAAGAAGCTCCTAAATCAAGTAGCCAATACTAAGAGTAAGTAGATGAAGCATCGATTAATTGAGTGGCATTAAGAGACGAAACAATTAAGATATAGTCATCATTAAACTCAAGCTATACTACATTTATCTCTTCAATCTTCACGTTGGACTTACTAGAGACAATGCTATGATCATCAGACTTTGCATTGTGCTATAATTTCCTCTTGCTTTTCTCATTGCATCCATAATTGTGCATGGCATTGTGGTCTAATATGACCCACAGTAATGACACATCAAAGAGGACTTATGTTCACAAGAACTATTATGAGATTGCCCACAAGATTGAGACTTGCGTCGATTGGGTACTGAGTCTCTACCACTATTATTATTGCCATTACTACGTGTGGGAGCTTTCACTCAACCACCAAGATCCACGGACTGCTTATTGCTTCAAGCGTTCCAAGCCGAGCACTAATGGCTACCTCTCACATAGCCGATGCGCCATCCATATCTACGGGTGTAGTGAGCTTACCTCCATGCCGATTAAGTTACCTCCTCTCCCGTGCACTCCGATAGCTCCACGATTCAAGTTCTTGCAAGCTTCAAGCAAGCTCCATCCCCAAGCTCCACGCTCCAAGCTTCATTGCCCCGAGCAAGAGAAGAGAAGAGAAGAGAAGAGAAGAGAAGAGAAGAGAAGAAGAGAGGAGAAGATGGAGAGCTTCTCCTTCCTGGTCTCTCACCCTCACACACTCACTCTCTCACACTCTCACACTCCCTCTCTCAAGCACAAGCTCAAGCAAGCAAGAACAAGAACAAGAAGAGAAGAGGAGAGCCACTTTTGGCCACACACAAGAATGAGCTTCTCATTCACTTTTCAACTTTATATACAAAACTCTAAATCCCTTTTGGGCGGCCATCCCCTTATCCCCTTTTTTACATGGCCGGCCGTGGCCTAGGCCCTTTTCCCCATTGTCCTCCTATCTTCCTAGCTTCCTTCCTACCACCTATCTACCTTTACAAATTGCATGGGTGAGAGCCTAGTGCTCTTTAAATTAAATCATGATGCGCTTGCGCTCTTTTACAAAAGTATTGACTTGCACTTTTTCTTGTGCGTCTTTTTCCTTTATTTAGGCCTTTTTTGCACTTCTTGTGTTTCCATATTTTTCTTGACACGCCTTCGTCTTTTGTTTCAGTTTTGCCTTGGCCTTGTCTTTTGCTTTAGATTTTCTAGCTTTTTCACCTTGTTCGTTTGAGGGTTAACATTACCCCCCTCCTAGACGAGTGCCAGTCCCATGGCACTCACAGTCGTGGGTAGTAAGCTTTAGCATGCACCGAAGTCGTGGGGGTGGCAAGAACATCTGTAGTTGCCTTGGAGGATTTCTGGTGGTGGAAAAATGAAGTTTGTTGGGGCCACATTGTTGGCATGGGTGGCTAGTGGTAGGGTGGTTGGAGTTGGGGGTAGGGCTGTTCGCTGTTGGGAATTGCGCTAGGCTGACACAGGTATTGGTTTTTGGGGATTTTGCACATGACGATTATTGTTTGGGAGACAGGTCGAACTCTAAGCAAGCTAAGAGTATTGTCCTACACTTGAGGACCCAAACTGTGTATATCTTTTGGTGTAGATATTATGTGAATGCTCGTGCATACTTAGATATTACGTAGTTAGAAGATCGCGGGCTCGTTTCTCGTAACAACGTGTGGATGAAGCAAAGTTATCCATGTTGAGAAGAAGTACATGTGAAGGTGTATGAGACATCCTTTGCATTGTGACTGCACGATGTAGCATATTTGAACACAGGGACACCGCACTTTCGGTAGTTGGTAGCTATTGGACTTGCTTGATGAGGACGGTGTACTTTTCATGGCCATTCATGCGGTGCTTACCACGATTGATTGCAATGGTATTAAGGCAGAGTGCAAGAGGGAATCGTGTGAATGGGTCAGGGTGACAGGTCTAACCATAGGTGAGACAAGTTCCCGGGGTATGTCATGCCCATGATGTGCCCTGGACAATTGTGGGTGATGCGAAAGGGCGAGGGGACAAGGGACGGAGCCAGCCGACCAAGGTCACTTGACGTACCTAATTTGAGGACCCCTAGGTGCTGTGATGTGATCATGGGTGCTTCTTATGTTTTCTTTTCTTTTCTTTTCTTTTCTTTTCTTTTTTCCTTTTTCTTTTTCTTTTTCTTTTCTTTTTTGTGTTCTCTTTTTTTTTTGGACTTGCCTGAATACAACCATTGTAATATACGGAGGCTATCAGCCTTTCAATGGGTTGGGAAATGTCGAGCTTCGAAGGCTCAGGAAATGGATATTACAACGATGATTGTGCCCTAGCCTCATTGTTAGAGAAGCAGTTGTTGAGATGGGGAGATACACTTGAGATTTTTGCAACCCTTTTTGGAATGTGCGATGTTGGTACAATTGAGATAACAGCTACCGTGAGTGCCTGATGTAGAGTGTAACCCAGAAAGAGAAATTGGTTATGATCATGCTTTGGGCCATGGGATGTGGGTGATTGGCAAGGGTGATTTTCGCTTTCGGCAGCGTGGCTTTGCCACGGCTCTTTGTGAGGTTGGTGGTCTTGCGGTGACTTGGGCATTGAACACTTTCGCACAAAGACATGTATCGTCCTGCATCCACTTGTCACTTCATGAGAGTATATGCAAGTCGCATGCATCAAAACAGATGCAATCACGACAAGATATTACTTTATCAAAATCTTATGATGCTGACTGTGATGCATTTTTCGGTGCTTATTAAAGACATGGCATATATTAGCAGTAGGTAAGGAAAGTGTATACAGGTGGGGAGCCTGCCCCTTTAACCATTTAAAGACAAAAAGTTATGGCAATATGGCATTTTTTAAGTAGCTTATACATCATAGGGGCTACTCTATTTGTACGAGGCGGGGGGAGTCTAGGTGGTCGGGCGACTGTAGCTATGTCGGTGAGGGGCTCCTGTGAGGCTATGGGCGGGGAAAATATCGGCCGGGAGCCGAATGGTGTAGTCCCTTGTCGCAACTATTTCCAAAATGCTTTTAAACAATGCATCAAATTCCTACTTGTCTTGAGCTACCCTCTCCTCTTTCGAGCACCTCATGCTCGAGCGTCTGATGGGGGCCTGCACAGTTGGTGTTGCCACACCCCATGTGCTCCCTTGAGCCCTCGTCCTCCTGGCTTGGAGAGTTTTTGGCCTGCATCCTGGGCGGTGTCGTTTGGGGCCTCTTTTTGGTGTGTACCTCTTTAGGATAGGCACGTAGTGTTCTGGTGGGGGCGCTAGTGTCTTATGCTTCCTCTGACGGCAGAGAGCTTCCTTACATGCCAACTGCACTATGTGGTCCATGACTGCGACCGTAGGGGAACCTGCAAAATGCGAACCAAGGGTTAGGCCCTGAGGCAGGATAAAACTATTCACATGGAAGGGATTACACAATGGGTTATTAAGCGCATATGACGAGGAGGGGTGAGGTGAGGCATGCATCGTTTTTTGTAGAGAAACGGCCCCCTGTTGATGTTCGTTTTGCCTCCAGCCATTAGCAGATCTTGGCTTATGCTAAGTTGCGTGGACTGGTTGTCATGGAGTGGAGTAGGGCTCATCCTTGGAAGGATAGACCAAAAAGGGGAAAGGTGTATAGAAAGGGACAATGCCCCATCTACACCATCAGAGATGTTGGTCAGGGCTTCCTATGGCAGTAATGAGGGTTGCATGCCCTCCTCCTGGAGGCGAGAATGGTCACCCAACTTATCAAACCCAACTCTTCTCCCTGCGCTTGACTATCGTTGCTTGTGTGTTGATATTATCTATACAAGGTCACAAAATTCATTGTTTATTTATGTACATATTTACGAATCCATGTCATTTCATGAGGATAAAAACCAATTGTAGAACTCTCGATTGTACTGGAGTGTGGCACACTCCAGTACATATTTATGAATCCATGTCATTTCATGAGGATAGAAACCAATTGTAGAACTCTGGATTGTACTAGAGTGTGGCACACGCATCCAGTACTCATGGCAGCTTACTCAATAACGATAAATATTTTGCAACATCGAGTAGCATGGTACCTTGTCTGGGTCTACTGGCAACATGTAACTCCTCCTCAGTGAGAACCTTATCGGCTAGAGAGTTCTCTTGGCTAGTTCCAGCTAAGTCCATACCCCGAATGGCATTCAACACTCGAAAGGAAGTTGGTGCCACATAGGTTGGGTCTCTTTGAGACCGCCATTTGGCCAATCGCTCCTCTGAGACTGTCATAATTTGGGCTCCTAGTTCGGCCATTGCAACACAGTTTTCAAACCAATGTTTTTTGAATTGACTTTGGCCCTTTGATTGTCACTTTAGTTGCTCTATCTCTAAGAGATTTGGTTGGCAGAGCACATCATTGAATGTTACAGTTAAGCGTAGTTCGTTGGCTTCCTCATCAGAGGTGAGTCGCATGCGTTCATGTAGGAGCCTGTCACAATGCTCGTCAAGATGTTCTTGCTCTTCCCAAGATAGGGAAAATGGCAAGTATTCTTCAAGCTGCTCCTTAAGGAATGCACCCATGTCTGCAAGGATGTAGACATGTGTGAATACTTTGAGTTTAGCATCCAACTCAGTTAAGCATTCTGCGACACTTCTATGTTCAACGAGGACTTGCTCGGTTGCTATCTCATGCAAGGTTCTAGGAGTTTCCCTAGGCTTTAGCATAGCTGGGGGCTCAGGCCTAGATGAGCAAGATTGGTCAATGCTAGGATTGCTTATGCTCTCAGAGTTTGTGTATTTTTCCTGAGGTTTTGCTGCTATTGTTTCATGGTTCTCCTCGGATGTGGCTGGTATGGATTTGTCACCCTATTGTGACAATGTTGTATCCACTCTTGATTGGTCAATGTGAGTTCTGTTGTCGGTGGAATTGAGTGTTGCAAGCAACCCCTGATGATGATGGTTGCTTTGACTTATCAGAACACATGGATGTGTCTGAGGTTTCACTGCTGTTAGGGGAGATGGCACTGGGTTCCTTAGTGGGTAGACTCAATGCTTTATTCCCAAGTCCTTCGATGCTCTTGGTCTCGATTGTCTTGGCGTCTACAACCACTTGCAACTGTCATTGTTTCTGTAGTTTTGTCCTCTTTTTCTTGGACAATTGCGGTGTCTCTCTTAAGGACTCATGACCCTGAACTAGGTCAATTGTTGATGTGCTTGGTTGGGCCTTAGCACTCTCTTTCTCTGGTGTGCTCTCATGGGACTTAACTGCAACCTGCTAAACAACCTTGCTAGGTTGATTGGTTAGATGGTCCTCTCCTTGGCCACCTCTTTGAGAGATTTCCCCTCAAGCCTAGGTTTTAGGTGCTTTGGAAGTGCTGGAGGTGTCAAGGATGTTGGTTGCGACGCCTCTTCCATGGGTGAATTGCTAAGGATGTATTCAGCAAGGGGTGTCGTCACGGCCAAAGGCCGTGACTGCTGTGATCCCTGATTGGAAGTAGTAGCAGCTATTTCAATGGACCAACTACTATTAGTAGATTGCAGTGTTAGGTCCTCAAGTTGATCGGAAGTGGTTGTGTCTTTTGTTGCCCTTTGAGCATTCACTTGTGGAGATTGAGCCTCAGTTGATCTAGCCACATTGGATTGCACATGCATGTCTTTGGGTCGAGAGCTATGGGTGGTGTCATGTTCCATCTCTTGGACATTTGGAAGCTTAGCTGGAGATAGAGATTGGGATTGAGCAGCTGCACTTGACGACTGCTGTTGTGCTTCATGTGTCCATTTAGGGAAAGAGGGTGTAGGAGACTTGGAACTCCTAAGTGGTTCCGACAGTGGCTAGAAGATTTGCTCATGGCTGTTAGATGATTTTACCATTTGCTTTGTTGAGCATTTAACCTTGCCATGAGCAATGTTGTGCCTATGATACCTGTTATCCTCTTGAGAAATCAAAGGCTCCTTGAGCACTAGTGGCTTTTGTGTATCCTCAACGATTACATCTAATATCTGCTTGTCAAGCACGATAGGCTGAGGATCTACCCTTCGATTAGTCTCGTTTGGTTTCTTGATTTCGACCGTTAGGGGCTCAATCACTCCAATGTCTTTGACTCGAGACTTGGTTTTTCATTTAGATTTCCTCCTACGCTTCTTTGCTCTTGATATGATCTGGCCTTCAGCTGATAGAGGAGATTTAGCAGGGGGTTTTGGTATCCAAATCCATCGGTTACCTACGTAATACCCTTGAGCACGTAGCAACACTTTGGATATCCATCTTGGCATTGTATTGGCTCTCCATCGATGCCTTCGTCTGTAAGGCTTGGGCTTATTTTGGGATCTTCTTGTTGGAAATCAGAGTTGCAGCATTGGAATGTGTGCACAAGAGGGAGAAGAGAGCTCAAAGTACAAGAACAAAATCTTGCTTACTAAGTTGCTTAGAGTATAACTTGGGTACACTCTCCCACACTTGATAGTGACCCATAGGCTGTTTATATAGCCTCTGCCAAGCTAGGGCTAGGGTTTCCCCTACCCCTAGGGCTATTCACACTCATTTGCCCTTATACTCCCTTACTTATAGTGAGTTCCTATGCCTATCTTCTAACACCCCCCCTCAATGCCAAGGTGGCATTGGATTATAAGGCATGTAAGATGTTCCCCCCTCCCCTTCTTGGGATGCCTTTATAAATCAGGCTTACAAGATTGTTTTTAGGTAGATGATTTAAAGAGTCAAAACAGTCGATCTTCAGATATATTGGAGACATAGTTGGCCACCAATTCTTTGGGTATATCAAGAGTGTTGGGGCATTTACTAGTGATATGCCCTGTCTTCTTGCATTTGTTACATTTCATCTTCTCGGGATACTTCTTCCAACAGTTGTTTACTATATGCCCTTTTTTCTTACAAAAATAACATTTAATGAGAACTATATGTACCAATACTTGATCTCGGGAAGTTGAAGATGCCTGACTGTTGCCGCTTTCTTTTGTGGTTCCTCTTTTCTTCATCCAAATAGGATTGAATGGTACTTGCCAATGTAGGATCTGGAATGTTGGTGAGAGTGGTTACAAGAGTAGGAAACACCTGTTTAACAGCTTTTAGGAGAATAGCAATAGCATCTTCTTTATATATTGGAGCTTGTACAGAGGCAAGCTGTGCCATAAGTCCCTTCATGTGAGAGATGAATTTTCCCAAATCTTCTCCTAATCGATATTCCAAGCTAAAGAATTCAATTTTAAGGAAGATTTTAGTATTTTTACCAGTGGCTCCATAGAGCTTTTCAAGCTCATCCCATTTTTCTTTAGCAATGTTTAGTTGATCAACATGATGAATCAGGGATTCATCTGTGTAACATTATGATTGCTTGAGCACATTGGTCATCATCTATATCAACCAGATTTGTAGAGTTTACAACTCTACTGCCTTGAATGAGAGGCCAATACCCTCTCTCCATCATTTTGTATTTTATAAGTACCTGCCATGGGTGGAAATATTTGCCATCAAACTTTCAAATTTGAGGACGGACATCATCATATGTTGTGGTCATTGGGAAGGTCTTACCACTTGTTAGGACAAGGGCAGTGTCTAGTCCCTTACAATTTTTCCATTGAATGCGGAAGAAGATCAAACAATTTGAAATCAAAGTTGCAATGAAGAGAAAGGCTGAAAATCATATAAATGTAATATTTCAAAGTATGACTGTGGTGGTCCTTTCTTATGTGCAAACTTCTTCCGAGGTTTAATAGTCTTTTTAGGTTTTAATGAAGTAAACCTAGACTGGACTTCAGGCTCCTCCTTGTGGTATGGCTTAGTGGATGAAGCTTGTGTTGGACAAGGTTGATCTATGATCTCAATGCTTGTTGCTGATGATTCTGAGGAGAGTACAATGACACTCATCCTTTTGATTTCATTGACCAATGTACTTGAAACAAAGTCACTCAAGGTATGCAATACACTTCTAGTGTATGATGGTCTATGTGTTTATAATTGTACACATGACCTTACAACAACATACGAAGAGGAATAACACTCACTAGATTTTAGTAAATACCCAGCAAACTAATGATTAGATGATTAATTATTAGTGTTTAGAAACACTAATGCCAAGCTTAGTGAAATGCTTGAATGAAACCCGGTTAGAAGTCGACTTCCCGATGCACTTAGTGATGTCCATTGAGCATGCCCAAGAGCTTTTAGATCTGGAATAAGCTTCAGAGAATATGCTTCAGTGATTAGAATCACTGTTAATGAAGCTCAGAGTGAAAAAAAGTGACAAATTGCCAAGCTTAGAGCTTGCTGGCTATGGGCTGCCACAAGATACACAGTTAGGGTTTGGCAAAGATCTCTCTCTGTGGGTGGAATTTCCAGAAGCCCTCTTGTGGGAAGATGGCCCACTAGGGGGGCTATGGAAGTCCTATGGTGGTGGTTGAGATTGCACTGCCTACTGCCCACGCCATGCCTGAAGACATCACGCTATCAGAAATTGCACCGTTTCTGAGATTTTGACAATGCTGCCCACGATGTCGACTAATCCTGAGGTTTATTGTGCCAAGATGATTCGCCCTGGGATAGGCAAGAAGTCCCTAGAAGAAATCAAAGGGAGATATGGCCTCCTTTGTCCTCCCCAAGTCCTCCAATGGAGGTAGGTTGCAGGCAGCTATGGAGGAAAGAAAGATAAGATGAAAGAGATGATAGCTCATGTGCACTTAGTGATAGCTGAGGCTGAGGGAAGTTGAGGAGATCAGAGATGGCTCTGATACCATGTTGGAAACCAGAGTTGCAGCATTGGAATGTGTGCACAAGAGGGAGAAGAGAGCTCAAAGTACAAGAACAAAATCTTGCTTACTAAGTTGCTTAGAGTACAACTTGGGTACACTCTCCCACACTTGATAGTGACCCATAGGCTGTTTATATAGCCTCTGCCAAGCTAGGGTTAGGGTTTCCCCTGCCCCTAGGGCTATTCACACTCATCTACCCTTATACTCCCTTGCTTATAGTGGGTTCCTATGCCTGTCCTCTAACACTTCTATGATATTTATAAGTCCAAAGCCCGTCCTCAGCATTGTCTCCTAACCTTCTTGTTTCAAGCATGGCCTCACTCGCCGGTTCTCGTTGTTCAACCTGTGCTTGTATCAACTCTTTCAACAGGCCCTTGCTCTCAGGCTCTCCTATTATGTCAGCACCTTCCTTGCCTTTCCCTTGAGGTTCGATGAGGTCACCCTTGCTAAAGGTTGCGACTATCCTCACACCCGATAGTGTCAAGTGTATCCTCTGTGCTACGTAATCAGCCTCACACTTGGTCGCCCTTTTGAAGGGTCTTACAAGGAGGATTTCATTTCTGCACTTAGCACTATTTGGATGAACATGAAATAGGATAGGCAAGCTTTCAGTTTCAATTGTCGTGAGGATTTTGCACTTCCCTATAAGTGCTTGTGGGTGTCCCCCGTAAGGACTAAGAGTTGCATTAGTCAGTGTGAGCTCTAGTTGGCCTAGTAGGGTCCATGCTTCATAGGTCAAGATATTAAAACCCCCTTCATCGATGAGAGCATAAACAGTATGCTCTCTTTTGCGGTGAGTTTGACCCTAAGATAATGCAGACGGTACTATGTCTTCATCTTCCGGGTCTTGGCTTATAAATTTAAGCCTTCTGACAAATGTCCTTGAGTCCCCAACTGCATGACCAGATGTGGATTCTCCACTGATGTCTTGGATCATCTGTGCAGTGCTTTTCAAGGTGCATCTATCGTCAGGACTGTCATATCTAGTCATCCTCGCCATTGCAACTTGATGTTGTTGATTCTCGCTTTGACTAGATGCTGTCTGAATGCAACACGTACATGTTTTTGCAGTGTGGCCTTTTTGCCCTTGTTGGCTAGATTGGCCCATTGAGGTTCTAGGATCTCTGTTTGTCTTTGTTGTTCGGGTATGGGCTTTTGGTTGCTCTTTTGCAAGTGAGAATCCATACTCGTATAAGGCCATTACTACACTAGGGTCTAATTTGGAGGACCTGTCACGGCGTGCATTTTCTCTCCAACCTACTTGGGGGAGGTGCGGAAGGAGCAGAGCCCCCTCTGCGGGGGTGCGAGGGGGCATTCCCCCCGGCCCATAGGGCCATTACGGTAAATATCATGCGCGATTTGAAGGACTGTTTGTAGCCGAGTTTTGAACTACTTGCTCTAGATTTCAATCTAGTGATAGGTCTATGATGTGCTTTCGGCTCTATATGGTCTCTCGGTCAGTTTCAAGATCTACATGTTAAGATTTGAAAAAAATCCAAATTTGGCCCAGCAGATCCGAATTGCAGGGGCCGAATGCCTGATTCGGCCTGTCCGAGGGCCGAGGACTGAGGGCCGAATGAGAAAGGGCCGAATGTAACTGGTCCAAATGTCAAATTCGGTCAGTCCGAGTGTGGTTGGTCGAGGGCTGAGTGGCCGAGTGGGCCGAGTGGCCAAGTGGACCGAGTGGCCGAGTGGCCGAGTGGACCGAGTGGACCGAGTGGCCGAGTGGACCGAGGGCCGAGTCAGGTGGGCCGAGTTAAGTGGGCCGAGTGTCAACTTGTCCGAGTGGGGTTGGCCAAGTGGGCCAAGGGCCGAGTATCAAGTGGTTCGAGTGCTTCACTCGAACGGGCCGAGTATCAAGTGGTCCAAGTGCTTTACTCGAACGAGCAGAGTATCAAGTGGTCCGAGTGCTTCACTCGAACGGGGCGAGTGAAAGGCATCCGAGTGTAGTTGGCTGAGTGGGCCGAGTGGTCCAAGGGCCGATTCAGGGACTCAGCGTAGAATCGCGGACGGGCCAAACACGACGCATTTTTTTGTCGAACTTTCAAGAATTCATCACGTCGAGTGATCGAGGCCTTCCTACCTGTTGAGCACCTCCAGATCCAAGCCACTAATGTAGGGGAAGGTGTGGAATTACCTGGGCTGGGCAAATAACTCCTAGATGACCAAATCGAAGCAGGTCCATGCGATGAAGCTTTCTCCCTCTCTCCTGCTCTCCTAAAACCCTACAATGCAAAATGTGGCCTTTCTTGCCACTCCTGGCCCCTTATCACCTTGCCCAGGCCTGCACTCACCTCAGTCTTACTCCCTTCACCAACATTTAACCCAAAATTTCATTTTTTTTCCCTTCTTTTCCCTATTTTAGCCTGTTATATAGCAACAGAAAACCCTACTTTTTGCTCCAATGTTTTGCTCCTATCCTTCATAAATGCAAAAAAAAATCGTAAGGAAAATACCTACACTACTCCATCATGCTTTCCCAAGTCCAAAATAACAAAAACCTACTTTCTAAGGAGATCAAATACCTCTTCAAACTCCCTCGCTTCCTACCTATCTACCTCAAGCACCGGTTCGGGGAAAACCCTACTTCAATGCTCGATTCGAAGTGCGCAAGTGCTCAAGGCTTGAATCTGTTGGTCTTGGAAACGGAACCACAATGTGGGAGCTTTCACTCAACCGCCAAGACCCATGGACCACTTATTGCTTCAAGAGTTCCAAGCCGAGCACTAATGGCTACCTCTCACATAGTCGATGCGCCATCCATATCTACGAGTGTAGTGAGCTTACCTCCATGCCGATCGAGTTAGCTCCTATCCCACGCACTTTGGTAGCTCCACAATTTAAGTGCAAGCTTCAAGCAAGCTCCATCCCCAAGCTCCACGCTCCAAGCTCCATTGCCGCGTGAGAAAGACAAGAGAAGAGAATAGAAAAGAAGAGAAGAAGAGAGGAGAAGATGGAGAACTTCTCCTTCCCGGTCCCTCACCCTCACACACTCACTCTCTCACACGCTCACACTCGCTCTCTCAAGCACAAGCTCAAGCAAGCAAGAACAAGAAGAAGAAGAAGAAGAAGAAGAGGAGAGCCACCTTTGGCCACACACAAGAATGAGCTTCTCATTCACTTTTCAACTTTATATACAAAACCCTAAATCCCTTTTGGGCAGTCATCCCCTTATCCCCTTTTATACATGGCCGGCTGTGGCCTAGGCCCTTTTTCCCATTGTCCTTCTATCTTCCTAGCTTCCTTCCTATCACCCATCTACCTTTACAAATTGCACGGGTGAGAGCCCAACCCGACGCTCTTTAAATTAAACCATGATGCGCTTGCGCTCTTTTACAAAAGTATTGACTTGTGTTTTTTCTTGTGTGCCTTTTTCCTTTATTTAGGACTTTTCTACACTTCTTGTGCTTCCATATTTTTCTTGGCATGCCTTCATCTTCCGTTTCACTTTTGCCTTGACCTTTGTCTTCTGCTTTAGATTTTCCACCTTGTTCGTCTGACGGTTAACACTACCATCTCTACCTTTAATAATCAATGCATGAGAAGTGCAAGCTATATTAGTGTTCTTCCTATTTACCTCTTCTATTAGTAGAACACTCTCTACATCATTATATTCAAAGCCACCCTTAGGAAAATGAGCACTCATAGTAGTACAAGCAAGAACAACGACTTAATATTATCTTCAAACCGAATGCCGCGCAATATAAGCTAGCTAAAAATGGAATGAAACTCATTCAAATGAGTAGACATAGCCATATCCTCCTTCATGTGAAGGTCCACAAGTTTCTTCAACCAATATAACTAAGATGTATGACTTCATTTGTCATACATCTTCGTTTGTCATAACAATCACAAATCTTTTTCCATAATTCATAAGCACCACCCTCAATGTCAATGATATTAAGATACACTTGATTTGATAATGACATGATGATAGTGGACTTGCAAGTTCTGCCCAATCCTCTATGCCATGAAGCTTAAGCTTTATGCCCTCTAACTTCAATGGCTTAACCTACCTCTTCTGCACCAAGGCTTGCCATATCTGTGTCTTTAAATATTGAAAGTTATTATCGTCAAGATTTTTAATATTGAAAGTAGCACTATCGATTGATGAACCTACCATAATGACTATAAATATCTGCAAATGACAAGAGTGTGGATTGCTATAAATTTAGTAAAATAGCTCCAAAAGTGATCAAAAGGGTAGACAAAAGGGCAAGAACAAAAGAGGTACAACTATCTACAAACTACAATCAATTGAATGCCAAAGCAAAGTATCTTCAGAAGAATACTGAAAATTGTAATTACAGTAATGCTAAAATGAAGATCTCAATACATGTCAATCCAACAGTGGGCAAATAGCCAAGAAAGAAAGCTCCCACTAACATGGATATTTAAGTATCAATCAGGATACAAAGAATGTAACTAGCAATGGACTAAGAATAGACCACCATTATTATTAGATACTATCACAAACTCAAAGTGTTAATAAACCATACATTCCATAAGCATATACATCATGCACATAGAAGATCTCAAGAGCAATTGTAGAGATCAATCAAATACACAATTAATTGAGCAAAGAACAATGGCACTTTTAGTATTAAAAATATACATATATACATTAGTGACAAACTACTAATAACAAAGGTAAGTGCCGGTGTCCAAAGCATACAAAATCAAATTAGCCCACAAGCAGAAGTAATTGTGTCCAATAGCATACAAGAGAGCATATACATAAACTAAGAGTTCCATTGTTTGAAAGAACCAAGCTCTGCCAAGTAAGTATATGTGTCTCCTACTAGAAGCAAATTTGGAATGCAAAGTGAGGAAGCAAAGCTCAAGTCATATACATCAAACCATCTAGAAAGCCCAAGCACATCACAAATATATCCGAGTGTCCAATGAAGCTTCAACACCCATATAAACAAGAAGTCCTTTTCTTAATCCCTTCACAATTCAACTAGCCTTGGCTAACTAAATCTTTGGTTTGCCTTGTTTCCCTTATTATCATACCATTTTTCTAAATAGATTTTTAAATGTGACCCATCCTTCCCCACAATGTATGTTTGCTTGATAGGGTGCTAACCAATCCATTCCTATCATGTAGCCATTAATTCATAAAGGCATGACCCAAAAAATTCTTATCATGGTCACTTCCCCTGATAGAAACTGCACATTGCTAATGGATTGAGTTAACATTGTTTCCCTCTTGTTTTCCAACTCTATAATGAGTTTCCTAGAGGCTGTGGGATTTAATTTCATCGTTTTTGTACATTTAGGGAAAATAAATGAATGTGTAGCTCCATAGTAGTCAATCAAGATTTGGAAAGAAGTACCTTGATGTTTAGCTAGAATTTGGATGGCAACAAAATACTACTACCCAACACCTTGGTTATTGATTGAAGCATGAATAGACCCTCTTTCAACTTCTTCATTGAGAGATGGATCCATTTCATCACTTTCCATAGCACAAACATGGGCTCCAGCTCCGTGTCCTGTTCCTTGTCTAGCACTTGGGCTAACTTTATGCCTTTCCCCACATCCATATCCTCAATTATTGAAGTTTCCTTCCCTAAGAGGATTATGAGGAGCATTATCGTAGGCATTTATTCCCTTATTGGGGCATTGGCTTGGCATTGGGCTCTAAAGTGGGCCGATTGGTTGCATTTAAAGCAACATGGCTCATTATTCCATTTCTTAATGCTATTATTATCATTGTTGTTGCAATTCTGGGGAGTGTTGGCAAGATTTACATGGCCTTGATTAAAGTTTCCTTGGTGATAATTCACTCTAGCTCTTTTGGTATAATGAAACCTATTGAACCTATTGTATTGCCTTGGAAGACTAGACATTAGTGGTTTTACCCTCATCAAAGTGGCTTCCAAGCCAGTGGGTCTCATAACTTCCAACTATCCATTGAGAGGTGGGTTCATGTCTTAACAAAACATGCCACATCTGCTAGCTCACAGACATATGGAGTGCATACTTTTATAGTGTAACAAAATGAGAATAACATCCTTCAAGGGTCAGGCATTGTGTTTGAGGCTGAAGAACTCTCTAAGTGTAGGTAGGAGACATATATCAGTTTTGGACTATCACCTTGATTTGGCCCCATGTCACAACAAATTGAGAGATAGCCTTCTCACAGCACCATTTTTTCCACCAAATCCGTGCTTCTCCTATAAGCCTTAGTTGTGCAATTGGTGCTTGATTTGTTGGACTAGTTCCAATAGTAAAGAAGTAATCCTCCATCTGCTCAATCTAGCTTTTGGCACTTATATCTACCTTTGTTCCTTCATTATTAAACTCAAGCGGCTTGACCAGTTTGAGTAGGAATTTCCTCTTTCTCATTTGACAAGTCAGTGATTGTTGCAATAGCTATTGAGGGTGTTTCAATTGAAGAAACTTGAAAGAATATTGATACATTTTGCCTCAGTACATTTTTTATTCTACCATCATTAGTAATATATTTTAATAACTTGATTATTCAACATCAAAATTCACTTCATAAAAGTAAGAGCTTTATTAGACATATCAACTATTTCAGTCTAACACCCTACTATAATCAAGGTAGAAAATTTTCAAAAAAAATGAGAGTTTATATTCACATAATCTTGCACCATTGGTTGTACAAGAGCAACTAATATTTGTATCAAAAGGGAGTCTATATGTCCTCTAGGAAGTGGTGATATACATGTTAGATATACAATACTTAGCCATGAAATTCTTGTACTCGGATCATAAAATAACCAAGGAATTCAATCAAGGTGTCAAGCCCTAAATATACACTAGGTAAGTTTCTTTGGAATATCCTCGACCTTGTATTATTGGCCAAAAACCTAGGAGTTACAACAACTCGACTTGGTTGGACAATCTTGATGACTTTATGATAGACCTATTGATTAAGGGCCATTGTCTCATCGCCATCTTTGTACACCATGGAGTTTGTCTAGCTCATGTGGACATATAAAGTTGAGCTTGGTGAAGTCTTTTTGCCCAACCCAACTTCCAAAAATCATACTTAATACCATTTGTTGAATCACTATAGATGGAGAAATATACATATGTCATTTCCCATCCTCGATATTGAGTCCAACGATTTGGATTAAATTTGAAGTTTTGAGGGACAAATGTCTACACCATTGTATGGTTTATTTCTTTCCTTAGGGTAAGGTTGCACTAAGATCCAACTCTATAGGTTGCTGGAAATAGGTAACACATTTCTGGTGACCCATCCTACACCAACCAAGAAATATGAGAGCATATGTTACACATCACATTATTAATCAATTTCCATGATTTGCATCTGATGGAAAGATGAGTATTTTTTTAATCAGTTTATGGCCATATTCATTAATGCAATTTCCTATTTCTATTGGATTCATTATTGCATGCCCATTTGTAAACTCAAATGTCTTTTTTTCTTAAGGTTGGTTATTCATGATGCATACTGCATGGATTTCCAAAATAAAGCTCATGTGCTTATATTTGAATTTTATACTGAGGGCTTACAAGATTCTATGCAAGGCAGTTTGGACTAGGATTCAAAAGGAAAACTTTACATAAGATCTTGGATTTGAGAAAATCTAGGATAAGTACATATAATACCATATTAGAGAATTTGGGAATCTCCCAAGTTTGACTTTCAAATAAGGAGTAAAGATTTGAAGAAGTGGCTTAATCTTAACCCCATATTTGAGAGTGGTACCTAAAGGGATTGCTTATATAGTATCTAGAGAAAATTTCACCTTCAAGTAAGGGGATAAGATTTGACCATGTGTCCAAATACTGATCACATTAGGAATTCCCAAACTTTATGAAAATTCCCAAATTCCTGAATATGTGGTTATATCATTATCATGAAATTAGTGCACAATGATTCATAAACAAGAGGTTCATTAATAGTCATAATGTTGAGTCCTAAGTATTTCAAAGGTAAATTGGGGAGCTCTTGTATTTCATAATTGTTGGCATGAGATCAACCTATTATGACTATACAGTTGGGCCGCATGAGCTTAGTAATGCGGAGTAATGCGACGATAAGCCCACTAGGTTAAGATTATTGATTCACCCTCTCTTTGTACTATATGTTTGCTTGACTTGAGTAGAATACAAAAATTTGAACTAATTGTATATGCTTGGTCCACCATATCATCCATAAGTCATATTCTGTATCACTAACTAAATCAACGTAAATGTAGTAATAAATAGGCATCAAACTCCTCCCAAAATAATTGGACCACCCTAGATATCGGTAGATTGAAAATCTACAAGAGTGAAAATGTTTGTTATGGTTCAAAATATTTTCTCTCTCAAAGAGAAACTACACTAAGATCCTAATCAATAAACTTCGACAAACAGCTCATGCAACACTTACAGTTCTTCCTGCACACATTTCCTACAGTGAGCTTCAATAATCCTTACGTAATTCCAATTACAAGGCTGATAATTGATTTATTAATGAGCAATCATTCGGCATGGTGTTATTTCTACTTTATTCCATCCCTTGATCCTATCTGTGCATAAAGAATCACTCTTGCAATAATGCACAACACGTATTCTTTCCAGGATCAAATCCAAGGACAATAACCTATTAGCAGTCCAATAGACTTTTAGTAGTGTCATTTAGTTTCTTACCTTGGTTTTGTTTGTTGAATTCTTTTCTCTCATGCTTTGTCAATGCTTTATCATAAGTGCAACAATTATTGCTCTGATACCATGTGTAGTGTATCTCATTCCTCTTGGAGGATTCGATACCAATAGATTTGAATGTCCCAGAACATTTCAAAGCAATAATATATTTGGGTTTGCAATGATAGCCAGGTATATCCACTATACAATTATTTACTAGAATGTGTCTATGATTAACCAATTGTTTGGCTACGGGGATAGTGGGGGCCATACCCAATCAAAAAACAATATTATCCAAGCACATTTCAAGCAATTGTAATGATACCTGACCCGTTGAAAAGAAATAGATAAAAAAGAACTAACAAAATTAATTCTATTTATCATGACTATCTGTTAGGTTTTTTAGAATCAAACCAATAACCTTTGATTGATAATTGGAGTGTTTGTGAATTTGAATCAAATTCCTTTACAAATACCAGACGGCTTTTCTCGAATTGGGAGGTGCAAAACTCCCATACTCTAAAAGAAGCATGCAATTGTAATGAGTCAACGTGCAATTGCAATCCATAGATTAGGTTAGGGTTTTATCTCCTCAAAAAAAAAACAAGGATCTTATTCTTGATAATCACTCCCTAAAGAAAAAACCTAACAAAAACTTTTTCTTAGAAAGGATTGTCTAATCAAAAAAACAAAGTTATTCACTATCTCCAATTCCTATTGATCATTAGATGGTTCCATTTCCTTGTTTTTCATTTGTTTTCTTTGCAAAACGGAGATTAGTTTCTTAGAAAAGGTGAAGATTGTTGGGAAATTTCCACAAATTGAGGTAGAGTCCAATTCTGCATTGTTCATGGAAACAGCAATGCAAATTGCAATAGGAGGAAAATCTGTTGGTTTTTGTAGAACCATGAGGGTTCGAGTCCCTCTATCCCCAATACATAATATCGGGGCAAAATTGGAAATTTTCCTAGCTTGTAAGAGTTTGTTGGAGTATATGCTTCCGACAAGGAAAAGAAAAGTGTATCTCAATAAGGAAACTTTTTCTATTCCAAATGTTTACGTGTCTATTGAGAAAAACTCATACGCCAAAGTCATAGATACGGATAGTTGCTATGTGAAAATCCGAAGCTTAACCAAATTAGACCAATGTATTGACATTTCACTCCAACTATTTTTATTACGGATGGTGGTCTGCAAGTGAAAACTTTGGACGAGTTCAAAAACTCAAGGGTTCACTTGTACAAATTGGAAGTTTAGAGTCCCTCGGCACTAATTCATGGGTTTGAGTCACCAAAAAGAGTAATTATTTAATCCATTGAAAAAAGAAAAGAAAAGAAATCATTATTGACTAATTGGCCAGGATAGCTCTCAGTTGGTAGAGCAGAGTCATCAATTCGAATATGGTTCCTAGCATCTATAATCAATCGGGATAAAATAAAAAAGGAAAAACAATCTCATATCTTCCAGATATTGATAGCACTACAATGCGAATGATAACAACCATTAACAGATCAATCAAAACAAGAGTGAAGGTTTTATAGTTAATATGTACCCATTCATTCAGATCTACTTTGTCATACAAAACCAAATTGAAATTAGTTTCGCGTCTCAATAAGCATCCCTGTAGTTTGTAAAAGTTAGGCACGATATAATCTTTCTGCTAAGGCCAACCAATCTATTTTTCTAACATTAATATACATTTGAAATTTGGATGACCATCATGAATGATTCCCAACATGTCATAGGACTCTCACTCTTGAAAATCATAGCTTTTCTAGATCCAATAGACTGAAGGTATCCTAAGGTTTGTCCTTGAAACAAAAATTTCTATACATACTTCTTCAAGTTGATCTGCATTATCTTCCATTCATGTTAAGTGATAAACACTAACTAAAAGACCTCCTAGGGTTCTATCATAGGCACATTGAGATTGAAGATAGTAAAAACAATATGCATATAAGGCAATAGCTACAGATGACCATTTCTCCACTCATACTTGTAGGATTTCAACACCTCGATAATCAAAACCTAAAGGTCTATGAGCTAACCTATGTTTAGTTAACCAAGTAGATCATGGACTCTGTGTGTTGGTATCAAACATTTTTTCATTATCAGAATTCATATTGACTAACACCTAATCATGCATATGTCGATTCTTGATACCGATCCCTCACTTTTGTCTTTCACAACCTCTAAAAACGTTTCTAAAGAGATATATGTTAAAAACTTTGGGGATGAATCGTACATTCGATAATCGTATGAACTAATATCGATATTGGGTACAACAAATTTATGAGTCAATGTGAAATACTTTCTTCAACTGGATCGATCAATCCGATCCTTATTGTTTTCCCTAGCCATTTTTTCCAAAGTTTTTTCACCGCATCAATAATAGCTTTTGGTTTTAGTGGACAACGCGACAAATAAATATCCACATGGATTAGTTTGTTCACCCCACAGTACTTTACAAATAACTTACAACTCAAGGTAGTAACCAATCAATCCTCCTTAAACATTATTTTATTCACTTTGTATCATTTTGCTATTACATGCCTCCCTTCTTTTTACTCTCAGTTGGTGGTCCTTTAATAATTGAGGGAGAGGGGGGTGGGAATCCTGCTTATGTCATGGGATTTTTGAGGTGTCAATGTGTGGCAAGAGGAGGAGAAAAAATCTAGATGCCTTAATTCTAACAAGTCCAAGTGTCAATTAGGGGAGGGAGAGTACAAAATATCTTAGGATATTTACCAAAAAGAGGAGAAAAAAAAGACACATTTAGAAGAGGTGTGTGAAGTACAAGCCTATGTCTCCTCCTCCTCATTTTCTTTATTTTTTAAAAATATGAAGAATGATCTTTTTTGGGGTAGAGGGCACGAGGAGAGAGGGGAACTCTCTCTCTCTCTCTCTCTCTCTCTCTCTCTCTCTCTCTCTCTCTCTCTCTCTCTCTCTCTCTCTCTCTCTCTCTCTCTCTCTCTCTCTCTCTCTCTCTCTCTCTCTCTCTCTCTCTCTCTCTCTCTCTCTCTCTCTCTCTCTCTCATATGCACACACACGTGTGTTGTGTGTGTGCGCGCGTGTGCGCGTGCGTGCAAAAATGTGGGGGATCGTTAAATTGAAAAGGGGATAAGAGAGAAAGAAGTAGAATATTTTTTTCAAAAATTAATATTAAATAGGGGGTCTGAAGTCGAAAAGGGTGGCAACGGCCAAAGGATGGTGGGGGAAGAGAGAGAGAAGAATGATGATGATGATGATTGGGGGAGAGGGGGCAGGGAGGGCAATTGTGATCAGCACACTGGCCTGTTATAGGCTACCCCCCTTTAATTCTCTCTTGTTCTTCTTCCCTTCCCTAAGGTTTCAAACCTTAAGAAATTATTCCCTCTCACCCTCGTTCATGTGCTTTGCATGCATTGCCATCGAGATGTATCATGTATGTACAATCTAGATAATTTTGACCATCTCAAGCACTATCATGTTGTCAGGGGGAATATTGTTCAGGGGAACCACGGGAGGAGAAAATTTAATTAATTATTTCTGAAGACTAGGTCATTACAAATTGTAGCATAAGTGTGAGTTGGGTGAATTTCCTTTCCTTTTTGTCTATTAAGCTCACCTTAAAGGTTGTGGTTTCTAGCTTGAACTCCCAAATGAAAGTCATATAGCCAAGCATTTGTGTTGGCCCACCCATGACATTGATGTCTTTAACGATTCTACATTCATTGATCAATGCTTTACCCCTATCACTACTTGCTATGACCTTGTTTATGCTATTCAAGCAAGATTCCAAATCCCAAAGCATGGGTCAAAGGTTGAACACTTGTTGTTGCTTTAGAGTAAAGAAGATCTTTTTTGGTACTTTATATCTCTAATGGACCTTTTTTTTAAATGGATGATTCTATCATCTAAATGAGAAAAAGTACGCAAAGTGGTATTATTTAATACAAATAAATCAATAAAGAATTGGAAATCACAACACTCACAAAGGGTAGGGCTAGATTTAGATATTTTATATAGCATTCAAAATACTCAATTCTCCAATTTTAAGCATTCTAGTTCTTTCCATTCTTAATTTATTTCAATGACTCCACTTAACATCTCATTATTTCACCCTTCAAACAATAGTGATGAATAGCTTCCTAGCCAGAATTAGTTGTTGTACTGCTCTAGTGGTGTGTGTGATAATGAAAGCACAATGGTTTTATTCAAAAAAAGTGGGTCATCTTATTTATGTGTAGGATGGTTATGTGGTAGCTTTTGGGAGCCACCAATTATAGAATTGAGGGTTGTATTATAGTTTTATGAGGAAACTTAAGTTAAAGGGTTGGTAGGAATCTCGAAGAGATAGATTATAAACCATAAAATGGGAAGAATGTGACATAAGAGTGGCACAAACAAGCACAATTGGCAAGGTCAACAAAGGTAGCAAAAGCAAAGAGAATTGTAAATCTAGCAAAGGCAAAAGGCATACAATATTTTTTTATCAATGTCCATAGTCATTGTCTTAAGTAATCATACTAAGGCCTAAGGAGGTTGCACTACATTGAAAACCACGCCACTACGACCAAAAAAACCAAGAGACCATGCTCAAGTACAAGGAACATTGTGCCTAAAACTAAAAAGTAAGACCACATCACATCGCACTAGAAACTTGTTTGTGCATGACATGTGCTATTGATTGAAAAGTGGAAAGTTTAATTAAGCACAAGTTGCACTCAGGGCATTGGAATTGTAATTGAATGTGAGCAAAGCTATTGAATGTATTGAACAAGGAGAGCAAATCTAGGTTATGCACACACTCACCTATCTCAAAACCCTAGCAAGAGAGAGGTACTTGCATGCTAATGATACAAGAAAACACATTCAACTAAGAACTCACAAAGAAACATGAGAAAGGAAAAACAAACCTATGACTACATCAAATGATACAAACAAAGAAACGCGAGAATGACACTTACAAAATAGCAAACAAGGAAACAATAAATCATGCTAAGATGACCATAGATACAAGAGGGAATAACAAGCTACCAAGAACACTCAAAGAAACACGAATTGAGCAACAAAAGCCCTAAGAAAGAAAACTAGAAGTGAATGAACCTAGCAATAGGTCTCATATCTTGAACACAAATATGAGGATGGAAACAAGGGAAGCCCACACCCAACAAGAGAAAAATAGAGACCGTAGCACTATAACAAACACACTAACCAGCAAGGATGACTAGGCCATGCAGGAACACCTAACAACTTGTTCAAACTATATTCAGTGTGAACGAAATATATCACCATCAGAAAACAAATATAAGATTACTTAAACCAAAAATCCTAACCTTGAATGCTCTACAAGCACCATTGTTTAGATTGGTCATGATTTCAATTCATGAACCATATTAGATAGCATAGTTAGGAACTCAAAGATTTGCATCCAAAAGGTTGAGTTGATAAACCTAGACCTAGAATACAAAGAACTAATACCATTGACCTATCTTATCGACTAAGGAGCCAACTTCAACATCCTAACTTATGAAGCATGGAATGAAATAGGTCAACTTGAGCTTTCAACAGATGCAACCCTCAACCCCTATAGGGGAGGACTGTATTCTCTCCTAGGAAGATGCAAAATCCTCACAACTGTTGAAATTGAAAGCTTCCAAACCACGATGATGTGGAAAAGGAAATACTCCTTGATAGAGCTTTCAAGCAGGCAATGAAATGCAAAGTTGATTATGTAGTACAATGGATACATTTGATACTTTTGATTGTGGGGATAATTACATTTTTTGCCTGGGTAATCTTGTCAATCCTCAAGGGAAAGGTAAGGATAAAGTTCCTGATGCAAAAGAGATACCTAATGAGAGAATCACAACGCATCACAAAGAGAGAAAACAAATTAGCACAACCACTTCCCAAATAAAAGATCGAGTGAAAAATGCCAAAAACACCACAATTAAGCAATGAAGAGCTCCCAGGAAGTGAAGGAAAAGACCTAAGGCTTATAGACAAAGATGTCAGTAGAAAGCTAGCACAACGCAACAATGGGTTCCAAAATCCCTTATACTTACTCAAGGGTACAATCCAATAAACCACTAGTTGTGGATACGCAGACTCCTTGTAGGACCACCTCCATCACACCTCACACCAAAGCCTCCTCAATGAAAGAGAAACAAACCTAAACACAAAACATAACTTGAAAAAATCCCATAGAGGGAGGCTACATTTATTGACACCCCCAAACACTAACAAACCACAATTCACCAAGGGAAAATCATAGAGTTGGCTCCTAAGCAAGAGTAGCCACCAACACTAATGCGGAACATGCTTGATAGATGAGAAGCAGCTAAAAAATTGGACCCTCTAAAACAAGAGACAATTGCATTATGACAGCCCAACAAGGTGGCTCAACCTAACTTAGTAGAATCCCAAGAGAGAGATGAAGAAAAAGGAAAGCATTCACAAAAAACGAAGCACCTCAATTGCCAAGCCAATTGAAGGCATCAAATCTCCAAAGCCCATGCCTTCATTGTTTAGACAAAAGAAAAAGAAATAATGGAAATAATAGTGGTTGTTGCAAGTGACTATACAAAAGCCAGATAAAGCTGAGGATAACAAGGATTTGACAAACATGTTATCAGGTCAAACTACAAAGTCATCTCTCCCAAGAATGATAATTCTTTGGAGACTACCAATGGTTCTAAGGATTCATAGTAATAGTTACCATCAATTGTGTTGCGAAGAAAACTCAATCCATTGATAGCAAAGTTCACAATGATCAATCTAGAGTGGACATGATATAGTCACAACCATTAATTGTGACGATAGCTATCACATCTAACAAGAACCACAACACAGTAGCCACAAAGCCTCAAGAAAAACATAAGAACCTTGAAAGCACAAGCAATCTTGCATTCGACCAATCTTACTCATCTCAACTTGAACTACTAGCTAGATGTTGTTATGTGCATCATCAACTTTAGGTTGTGATTGGTTTGATTAAATCAAAGAAAAGATCGACTTCGAAAATGAAAAGATCCAACTTTCACAAGAAGAATGGATAGAAATTCAAAAATTGATGGATGTTAAGGAGTTTTATGCTCCCAAATAATACAAAATATCCATTTGGAAACAAGTATCTATCTGTGTTGTACTTAAGAAACTCCATAAAGTAATCCTCTTTGCCTCTCCTCTATACACTCTATCCTAATTGAACATCATATTAATACATCAAATCATGCCCCATATAAAATGGCACAATAGAGATGATCCTTAAAAGAAAATTAATTTATTGAATTAGTTATCCAATAGATGCTAAAATGTCAATAATGTAGTCATCAAAGGTCCCTTAAGATAATCAGAAGATGTTACATCTTTAGATTTAGCTTGTGGATAGTGATGAATTCTAAGTAATGAGTAGGATCAATTAAAAACAACTTTTTAGACAATAAAGGAACTAAGAGAATTCAAGGTAATGGCATTTGGACTTTTGGATGCCCCAAAATCATTCCAACACTTAATTAACAAATTATTTGCTTATGTGATCAATAAGAAAGTACTAGTAGTTTATTTAGATGACATTTTGATACATACAGAGACATGGGAAGAATATTTGACACTAAAAAAAAGAAATTTAAAATTTTTTAAAAATAATATTAGATAACAACCTAACAATAATTAAATGTTCTAAGTTTCATAATTTCCAAGCTAGGAATTTAAATTTGATCCAAAGAAAACAACTGTAATAAGAGCATTTCGAGAATCAAATAATCTTAAGCAATTGGATTTATTGTTTGCCTAAATAAGCAAATAACAAAACTCCAATATGAAAATTACTTTTAAAAATATTAAGTGTGAATGGATGGATACTTGTCAAAAAGCATTTGAACACTTCAAGATCTAGTCTCTTAAGTGACTTTTTTTAAATATCATAAGTTTAAAACACCTTTTCTTTTGACAATAAACACTTCGAATATCAAGATAGGGGAAATATTATTACAACAAGATGAATATAATAAATGCTATAGTTTGGTTAGTACAAAAACTACTCCCTTGTGTACATGAAACAAAGTTAGTTATTCAAAAAAATCATTAACCTTTATTAGCATTAATTAAGAAGTCTCATCTACTAGGCTATCTACCTCTGATAAATCTTGGCAATATAAGATTAATTTTGAAAAAATCCCATCGCATATGCACTTTCTTAGGATACCATGCAATCAAAATACAACAATAGATTAAGTCACCAGGACATTCAACCAATAGCAAGACTGCAATAGCAAGGCCAATATGTTAAAAAATTTATCTATGAATTTTGAAATAATAATTGCAAAGTAAAATGAACACATTATGTTCAAGATAATGTATTATATTGTGTAGATCCAACATAAGAAACAAATATAGGAATCCCCAAAAAACTACATCACTCCATAGAAAAATATCTAAGACACTATAAAGAAATGCCAATCTTTCAAAATACAAATAGGCAAAACTCATAGGATTACTCAACCTATAAAAGTTTAGAACCCATTCAAATTAGTAAGTTGGGACATCATTGGAACATTATGAAATGATTATAAGAATAAATACATTATAGTGTTTAAAGAATACGGAACAAACTAGTATGATGTCAAAGCATTATGAACACTACAATATAGGAAGGGTATACCAATGAAATACAAGAAAAAAATATGCACAAATTTATTTTGCAATGTGAGGCTTGGCCATCAATATTAGAATCAATATTTGTTATAAACCTTGTGCATGAGTATATGTACATTGGATTAAGTGATGGAATAGGCATCAAAAGTATTATCATTAAATAGCTACAAATTTTTAATCACCTATTCCAATGAATATAGAAAATTGAACCAATACACATAGGAAAAATCAATTGGCAGGGATCTAGAGCCATGCATGCCCAAATCCTTGTTGTCCATGTCTACTAACATATCAAACATGGATCACCTATTTTCTTAATAAAGATCTAAAAACCTCAAAAGTGCTTTATCCATTTAAAAAGACACAATATGCAAAGATGATAATTATACAAGATACAAAAATTCAAATCCCATTATGAGAGTCTTTGACTCTAGAGAGTAGACAAAACACATAGTTTACATATTATCAATGTTGTGTGCACGTTGGAGATGCATACAAGGCTCACTCTCCTGGAAGATAACGTCATGAGGTAGGATTGCCTTGCAAAGATGTATGCACAAGATGTGTTGTGAGAGGAGCTGCTCCCTCCAAGTCAAGACCTTTCGCCATTTGTCCTTGTAAAACTCAGCTAATAAGATAATATATACATCCACAAAGAAGGATCAATCCAATTATGATATATGCTAAGATTTGGGCTTGCATTTGCACATGAAAGGTATTAAACAATACACATGTAACTTCATTAGCAATCTTAAACTAAGTATAAACTAGATTTATGGTAAGTGTATGCTAGACATAGGCTAAGTAGGCATAGACTAAAGGTATGCTAGACTAAGGATAATAGGTGTAGGCTAAGCATACACTACTATACTAACAATATGATATGGTAAGGGTATATTATAAGGTGTACGCCAAGTGTATGCCATGGGTACACTAAGCACACACTCCACTAAGGGCATGCTAGCCATAAGCTAAGCCTAGTTTAATGCACATTGAGCAGATCTTAGCCAAGCATTGGTTGAGGATATGCTAGTGTAGGCTAAGCATATGACTTGCACATGCCACATACACTATGCTAATCCTTAACGTCATCCTTAGCTTGTGCCTATTGCTATACCTTGTTGTGGTTAAAGGCTACCTATGCCTAGCTACCTAGATTTATATGTAATTAGCATATGCATACCTATAGATTGCAGATGGTGGCTCACTATTGCTTTATTCTTTATTCTTTACATGACAAAAGAGTAAGGGAAAAAATGTCACATGTTGTGATTGTTTTAGTTCTCACATATTGCCTTACTCTCTCTTGCTTGAACCTCCATAGCTCTTGCTTCTCTCTTGCTTTTGCTCATGATTCCACTCCTCCTCCATCTTTCAACTAGTATTAGAGTGGCATTCGGTGTTTGTGGGAGCTCATGCTTAGAGCACGGAGCACAAGAAGTGAAGCTTTGTTGCGAAGGTTGAGGATTTGAGCTTTTATAACCCATTTTTGTATTGATTTGGACAACCATTAGTGGCTATAAATGATGCATACAAAACATCTTGGCTTTGGATGCTCAAAAAGAGATTTTGGATGCTCAAAGAGATTGAGCAACACAGAAGCCTTTGAAAAGAAGAGAAATGTTGGGGGTAAAGGCACCTATGCCTAGGTGCCCATGTATTAGGTACACTAACAATACCTGCACACGTGTACACTCTAGGTGGCAGGTGCCCATCACTGTCACTTCATTCTTTATTCTTTCAGTGACATTCAAATAAAGGGAAGGCCATTACACATTGTGACTATTGCACATTGTGTATCCTCTCTCTCTCTCTCTCTCTCTCTCTCTCTCTCTCTCTCTCTCTCTCTCTCTCTCTCTCTCTCTCTCTCTCTCTCTCTCTCTCTCTCTCTCTCTCTCTCTCTCTCTCTCTCTCTCTCTCTCTCTCATAGCTCTTGCTTCCATTCTGTGATTCCACTTGAGGCTCACTCCCTTCAACTAATATCAAAGACATCTTCCTTGAGAGCTTGAGCCCCATACTCGGCAGCTTGTGGAGAAAAGCTTATGTTCACAACTTCAATGGCAGCCATGGTTTCTTCACCCCAAGGAATGCACTAAGCTCTATCTTCTACCTGACTTCTTTCCCCTTTTGAAGCTTATTCCAAGGCATCAATTGTCAAGAATCGCATGGTGGGGGGACTTGCTTGAGTTGCTGCACCGCCAAGCACACACTGTATACACAAGAGGAAGCTCACTCAAGAACACAAGAAGATAGATCATGGAGGCCAAAACATTTTCTTGTTGGTTTTTTCTTCTTCTTTCACACACAATACAATGTACACAAAGTATAGATAATACAATATAAAAGAAAGTGGTCTACTAAGTCAAACGGTGCATAACTGACTATACTAATCGATTGGCACTATATCTATGCCAACGGATTTTTCTCTGTAGATAGGTGTAACAAACTAAATATAATAAGTGATAAGTCAGTGGCCATGTGAGGATCATAATAACCACCAACGTGCTAAGTGTAGACATGAGAACCCATCTAGCTAGGCAGTCCATCATCAATGTCTGCATGTGTTGAGCTTGCCATCTCAACACTCCCCCTCAAGCTCAACTCTATCTCTGCAACTCCAAGTAAGCTTTAAAATTTTAGAAGCTTCTCTGCACCCAATGCCTTTGTGAAAATATCAGTCTGATTTGTGTGTTGACATATACCAAGTCAATCTCTCTTGCAAGTACCCTCTTGATGCCATGAGGTATATTTCACGATGGATTCCGTGCCACGGTGGATTCCGTGAGGTTTTACGGTGGATTCCGTAAACTTTGTTGACCGGGGCTCATACACAAAGTGGATTCTTTGTGCGAGAAGTTGATGGGGACGCCTATCCTTTTCGGGCGTTTCATTAATTTAGTGTGTACATGGGTGATGCCATAGCGGGTGATTCCGCAAAATACATATTAAATTAATAAACGTTTATGAGTTTAGAGTGTGCACTCGTAATAAATTAAGGTCAGGATTGATTTCTAACGAGTTGATTTATTTATGTAGCTGAAGACTGCTAGATATTCACTTTTGCCGGTTTAATTGTATTATTTTAGTAACGATTGTCAATGCTTCAGTTGATGTGTAGAGATAGCAGCAGTGGCGGAGGAAAGCATTGGAGGATAGCGAGTATTCGAGTTATCACTTATATTTTGATGGGCGTATACCTTAGGCATGGCGCCTATATTTTGTCGCGCCTATTTATTGAGGCGTTGGATATTTATTTATTATTTTGTATGTGCATGGGCGCACGATTATGTTATTTGTACTTGGACATTGTATTGGGTACACCTGACTCTTTGGGCACTGCCCATTAGCTTTATTTCTATTTTGTGCTAAAGCAAACTCAAAAGCCAAAAGCGTGCTATTTTGTAATTTGGGCTATTATTTGAGCTTGAAGATGATTAATACATAAAATACATGCTTTGTGGAGCGCTCACACAAGGCATGGGGGAGATTGCACCCAATTGGTCTCTTGTTCATGTCGTGCATGCTTTTTACCTTGAGTTATGTGCAAAAAGTAGAGCTCTTTTGTTCTTGGGGACCTGTCGGCATTCACTACGCAAGCATACGGCATCCGATCTGCACACCAGTGGTATCAGAGCGAAGCTGAGATCAACAGCTTCCAATCGCTACCCATCTTGTGCGAAGGCGGAGCTCCTGGAACGATCGAGTTCTACGGTCAATCTCATCGCGAACGGATGATACGGGTGGATTCCTGGCAGTCAAGAACCTCTGTTTCCATCCTCAGATCGCGAAGGACCGGCCTGCAACGACGGAGAACCACTCCTACATCCTCATATACAAGTCGTAGAGTTACAGAGATAAGCCATATCTATTGTCAAGCTTAAAAGCTTAAGTTCTAAAGTTTTAAAGCTTAGTCTAATTTGAAGCTTTATAAAAGCTTCAAAACGTTGATCAACGAGGACATCAAGATCTTTAGGGCGCCGAAATTTCGGCCGAGGACATACTCATGTCCTAAAAATCGTCGACTGATTAAGAAGCTTAAAGCTTCTTAATACTCTAAGTCTACTAAGGCTTTCCAACTACTCAAGTTCAAAGTTACTTATCTTGCAAGTTCTGTTGGTCAACACTCACATAAATCTATCAAGTTGATCAAGTTACATAAGTTCTGGTACTCTGCAAGTCACATAAGTCTGCAACTCTACAAGTCAGACAAGTCACTTGAAGTCAAAACTAACTTCTGTCCAAAACTCCTATAAGGACTGTTCCTGTGCAGAAACTCCGAACTACAAAGTTGTTCTCAGGAAGGTACTGTTCGCATACGCAGACTTGCTGAACCAGTTTCAGCACATGCAGAAGGTCAAAACACAGATTTTTCAAAGATTACAAATCCTGCAATAGTCAAAGACGAAGATTGTGAAAGCCACACATAAAAATATATAAGCCTTGTACACTCGATCTTGAGCTACACTCATCCCGCTAATTGGATTTTGAGAGTGTGAGGTCTTTTGAAGTTTTGCAGGATGACGGAACCACATATGGATGATTTAATGGCTGAAGGCGATCTTCCTGAACCTACGATGGAACAAAAGCTGGATTTAATTATGATGCAGTTGGATGAAGAACGACGTGACACACAAGCGCAAGTATATGTCTGGATTACTTGGGCATTACTACGCTGAAGTCAATATGTTCAAGCCTGCAACTCTTGAAGATGCAATTTCTTTAGCTCATGACACTGAAGACAAGCTTCGAGGAAGAGACAAGCGTCCACAGCAATTTCAAACCAATGGTAATTATGGATCTAAACAATTCAACTCAAATTTTAGAAGATTTAATCAAGGTCGTTTTCCTTCATCATCTTTCCGTAAAACTTGGGCAAAACCACCTGCTTTACCATCGAATACCAATCAAAACCCTAAGCCAATTCCACAACCAAATCCTAATATTCCTAGACTTCCTGCCATTGCAAACAATGTATCTAAAGCCAAACCAATAGTGTGTTACAAATGCCACCAACCTGGACATCACTACCTTGGAGCAATGGAAGATGACGAACATGAAGAAATGCCTGATTTCACGGAAGATGAAGACAACATTACTACTCCTTCGGATACTTTACTAGGTATGCCAACTCCACATTCTTTATTGACAATGAAATGTCTAGTGCATGGAAAAGAAAAGATTATTTTGCATGATGATGGTAGTACTCATGATTTTATTTCTGCAAAGTTAGTGAAAGAATTGAAATTACAGACTGTTCCTACGCATTATCATATTAAAGCAGCATTCTTAGGCACAAGGTATAATGGAACACAAGAGGTGCATAACTTAGAAATTCAAATTGGTGAATACACTAAAAGAAGGAATTTTCTAGTTGTACCATTACAGTCTAGTGATATTATTTTAGGTATGCCTTGGCGTCATCAGCATAACCCTGATATAGATTATTCCACGCATTCAATTAATATTCAATTTCAAGGAAAACATATTACATTGTATGGTATGCATGCATCTAATGCTTTTCCACTGCTTTCTCATACTCAAGCTAAACATGCATTACGCAAAAGTAGTAAATCTTATCTCATTTGGGTTAATGAACTGCAAGTTAAAGAAAAATATATGCACCCTAGGCATAAAGAATTTCTTGCACACTTTAAAGACTATTTTGCAGAAGATCTACCACCTGGTTTACCTCCTTCACGTCTAGAAGACCACAAAATAGATTTGATTCCTGGTACACAACCACCTTGTAAAGCACCATATAGGCATAACCAGATAGAGCAAAAAGAAATTCAAAATCAAGTTGAGGAATTACTAAATAGAGGATTGATTAGACCTAGTAGTTCTCCATTTGGTGCACATGTTTTGTTGGTAAAGAAGAAGAATAATACTTATCGTATGTGCATTAACTATCGTGCTTTAAATAAGATCACAGTAAAGAATAGATATCCAATTCCTAGAGTCGATGACCTTATGGATAAACTGCAAGGTTCTGCCATATTTAGTAAAATAGATCTTAAATCTGGTTATCATCAGGTGAGATTAGATAAGTCTGACATATTCAAGACTGCATTTAGAACACAATTTGGTCATTATGAATTTTTAGTGATGCCTTTCGGATTGACTACTGCACCTGCTACATTTAGTAGAATAATGATTCGTATATTTTTGAAATATCAGCATTGTGTTATTGTATTCTTTGATGATATCTTGGTGTTTAGTCAAAATGAGAAAGAACATTATGAACATCTGTCATTGGTTTTCAAGTTATTGAAGAATAATCAACTGTATGCTAACCCGAAAAAGAATGAGTTCTTTAAAACAGAAATTGAATATTTAGGTCATATTGTATCATCTGATGGTATTAAGGTTGACCCTAAGAAGATAGAAGCAATATTGAATTGGCCTATACCTAAAAATGTGCATGAGCTACGATCTTTTCTAGGTCTTGCTAGTTTTTACAAGAAATTTGTGCGAAATTTTTCATTACTTGCTTTGCCTTTGACTAAACTTTTGAAGAAAGGTATTGTTTATCATTGGTCTGATAATCAACAGAAAACTTTTGACTTATTGAAACGTGCATTAACCCATGCTCCTGTATTACAACTGCTTGATTTTAATAGACCATTCTTTTTAGTAGTTACTGATGCTAGCGGATCTGGAATAGGAGCCGTACTTATGCAAGATAATCATCCCATAGCCTATTCTAGTTGTAAACTGAAACCCTCCGAACTTAAATATTCCACATATGATAAAGAATTATTAGCTGTAGTACAAGCTTTAAGACAATGGAAACACTACTTAATGGGTTCTGAGTTTATGATTAAGACTGACCAACAAAGTATTAGACATTTACTTAGCCAATCCCAAATATCTGACCGACATATCAAATGGGCAGCCTTTATTCAGAGTTTTCATCCGATTATCCAATATCAACCCGGTAAAGAAAATGTAGTGGCCGATGCATTAAGTAGAAGACCTACCATTCATAATATTTATGTTATATCATTTGATTCTTTAACCCCTATGAAAGATACTTATCATCAGGACATTACTTTTCATGCTGATTGGAATAAATTAGTTGGAAATAATTGGATTTCTATTGATTCACTGTCTTATAATGATGGATTCATGTTTTATGAAAAGAGATTATGTGTTACAGTTCCCTTCAGATCTTTTGTTTTGAATGAGATTCATTGTCCTCCATATCAAGGTCATAGAGGTATCATATCTACTTTACGTACATTAACTGAAGATTTTTATTGGCCACATATGGACACTGATGTATCTAACTTTGTTTCTGAATGTTTGATTTGTCAAAGAGTTAAGAGACATCATGGTAAACAGTATGGATTACTTATGCCTTTATCTATTCCATCAAGACTATGGGAACAAATTTCTATGGATTTTATTACTGGTTTACCTAATACTAAAGCTAACCATGACATGATTTGGACTGTAGTAGATAGGTTTAGTAAACAAGCATATTTCATTCCATGTAAGAAAACTTTAACAGCATCTCAGGCAGCACAATTGTTTTTGAAAACTATTTTTACTAATCATGGATTACCAAAAGTTATTATTTCTTATCGTGATTCTAGATTTTGTAACAACTTTTGGATTACTTTGTTTGCTAACCTAGGAACAAAAATTGATTTCTCATCTGCATTTCATCCTGAAACTAATGGACAAACATAAGCCACTAATAGTACTATTCTAGATCTTTTACGTGCTTACACTATTTCTAAACCACAGACATGGAACACACATTTGCATTTATTGCAGTTTGCATATAACAATACACCACACACATCTACAAAGAAAGCACCGTTTGAAGTGATTTATGGTTATAGATTGTCTACACCTGTTACATCTTTATCAAATAGAATTCAGAGTGCTGATGATATTGCTACTGGATGAAAAGAAGGTCCACACAAATGATGAAATCAGCCTAGCTAGCATTTCAAAACCCACCATTCAACTATAGACTAAAATGATCCACATCCTTTTCTCTCAAGCCAAAGATATAATGCTCTCATGAATGGGATAGGCATACCATTGCTAGAGAGCCTTGCAGCAGCCAATGCCCTAAGTGAGGTAAATTGGAACACCTACGTATGGAAGACAACACAGACATTGGCAAAGGTACTAGCCACCACAACACCAAGGGTGGCAACAGGGGAGTCTTCGGCTACCACAACGGATTTCAAGAGAAAAAACCTACCTCCAAGGCTTCAATTGTAGGCTTTGGAGGAGTGTTAATAATGACCATCATTCTAGAAGCTCTGGAGGACATGGAAAGACAATGATTCCAGGAGGCATATTCCACGGTAGATTCCGTGAGGTTTTGCGATGGATTCTGTAAAAATTATATTTGTTGCCGGGGCTTATACACAAGGTAGATTCCTTATGCGAAAAGTCGATGGGGACGCCTGTCCTTTTCGGGCATCTTGTTAATTTAATGTACAAGTGGGTGATTCCATAGCGGGTGATTCCACAAAATACATATTTAAATTAATGGACGTTTATGAGTTTAGAGTGCGCACTCGTAATAAATTAAGGTTAGGATTGAGTTCTAACCAATTTATTTATTTTGTAGCTGAAGACTGCTAGATATTCACTTTTGTCGGTTTAATTTTATTATTTTCTAGCAATTGTGAATGCTTCAGTTGATGTATAGAGTAGGCAACAGTGGCATTGGAAAGCACTGGGCGATAGCGTGTATTCAAGTTATTTAGAAGAAATTATCTTTTTTGATAGGCACGCATCTTGGGCGTGGCACCAATATTTATTTTGACACGCTTATTTATTGAAGCACCTGACATTTATTTATTATTTTGTATGCGCATGGGCGCACGATTTAAATATTTGTTATTGGACATTGTATTTGGACACAGCCCCGACTGTTTGGGTGCCCAATCACTTTAATTCTTCAGTGGGACAAAAGAACATAAAAGCTAAAGCATGCTAATTGTAAATTGGGCTATTTTTTTGAGCTTGAAGATGAATAATATATCAAATACATGCTTTGTGGAGCACTCACACAAGGCATGGGGGGAGATTGTACCCAATTAGTCTTTTGCTTCATGTCGTGCAAGTCTTCTCTCTTGTTTTTTGTGCAAAAGTAGAGTTCTTTTGTTCTTGGGGACCTTCTGGCACTCGCAACGTATGCATATAGCATCCGATCTGTGCACTAGACAAGTAGTAGAGGAGACCTCGGAGCCATCACCTATCCAAAAGGAGCATCGCTTCCCTACCTTAGCAAGCCCAACCATCTCACTTTCAATAAGAGAACAGGGGGAAGACGAAGCCCACAAGGAACAACAGGATAATGCGAAAAGAGTTGCTAATGAAAAGGAGAATAACCAACCCTCTCAACATCAAGAAGCCTCAAGCGGCGAGAAGATGGTCTGTGACTAGCAAGGCTCAAAGTTGTCAAGCCAAGGGGGGAGGAAAAGGATCGCTCTTAAAATCCCCATAAGAAGAAATCTGTCCACCTCTGAGAAAAGCAGAGAGCTACAAAGGGTGGAGAAGGAATCAAAGAGACTAGAAGAAGAGTGCAAGAAGAGGCAAGAAGAGGAGGAAGAACGACTAAGGCAGATTGCCCTGGCCATTCGGAGATCCATGGAGCAACCCTCCTTATCTTAAGAATTGGCAATGATGAGCCCATCACCACGAGAGGATGTGCCAAGAATGAGCATAGTAGTTGAAGAGCTAGGGATCGGTGGGTAGAAGGCAAGGTTAAAGCCCCTCTACACCCAATCCCACCAATCATGGCTGTACCAACAATCACCCCAATACAAAGAACAGTGGAAGGAAAAATCAATGAAAGCAACATATGGCCTGGATGCAATACTTAATTAGAAAAGTACAAGAAATTGTGCTTGCGCCCAGTGAAGGAGCCCCCTTTCAAGAACAAGGAACCTAGCAATAGCCAATGCAAAATCATGCCAAGGGCCAAAGGTACCCCACTTAGAAGTGTCAACCACTTTGGTGGCTTTGGCCATGCACAACAATTAAGATCAGTACAAATTCGTAAAGGAGCTACAAAGCCAACTCAACAAGGCAACAAAAGAGAAAAAGGATACGCTTGTGGAGCTCGAAGAAGAGAAGATTGCATTTTCAACCTACAAGGTGGAACAAGAAGAGTGATGACCACCATAAACAAGGAGGTCATCGCACTAAAAGAGGCATTAAAGGCAAGGGATAGAGAAGAGAGTTTAAAGGAGTTGTATGATGAAGAAAGAGAGAACCGTGTCTCCCTAAAAAATATGTGTGCCTTCAACTCTAGAGAAAACAAATGTCTAGAGTTGAAAATAAAGGAGTTGAAGAGGCAAAGAGAAGAGACAAGGAAAGAGCTGCAAATGGCAAGGAACCAAAGAGATAAGGAGACCACAAGGAAGCTGATGGAGCTGCACAACCAGCTTCAATCAGCTCTTCACGAGTAAGTCATATTGAGGGAATAGGTAGCACATTAAAACCAAGCGCCAGAACAAATACACAAACTGTGATGAGAACAAGAGCAACAACACACCACAGTATCGAGTGTCACATAGACGGGAGGGGAAGAGACATTGGAATAAGTAAGAAAAGAACTAGAACTAATAAGGAGGGCGCTACAACATGGACTCCATGCCAAGGCACCAAAGACTAGCACCAACTTGGGAGTAGAGAAGCAACATGCTCACCTAATCTCAGTTGGCTTAACCTCACAGGAACTCGCCTTACTAGGACTTGGGTAGCTAGAATAGCAAATGCATCCACCTCAATATAGGAGCCACTAGAGTCAGGTCCAGGAAGAAGGGCCTGACTTTGAACCAGACCAATAAGAGGAAGAACAAGTGCAAAAACCAAGTCCCCCCTCTATAGCCACAAGTACAGTCAAAAGAGCAAGGGGAGAAAGTTGGGCAACCTGAATGAATAGTGGAGATAAGGCACACGCACAAAGAGCAAGTGGAACACGCCCGCAGCAAGTTTCAAGCCAAGACACTGCAAGTTCCAGAAGTGGCTATCCCTCAAAGCAAGGAGTGCAATCATGTTAAATGGGGCCAGGAACTTGTAGTGTGGGAGCAATGGGAAAACCGAGGCCATCCCTTCGAGTTTCCTTCACCTTTCCTTGCACATTGAAGAGAGTATTATCTCCTAGAGTGGTGGAGGACGTCATTAAGCTTTTAGTAAGGCTAGGAAGTAGATGGCCAGAGGAATGGATGAGGCACCCCACAAGGTGGAAGCAGGAACTTGTAGACTACTGGGAAGATAAGGTGGTTGAGGTACCTCGGAGGGTGTAGGGATATGAGGTGCAACAGCCTAGGTGGTGCATGAACATTTGGACTCTAGTTTAGAGGCCTAGATCACTTTCTACAGCACCCTACCCCATGAATAGGATGATCCTATCTACATGCCATAGCCAAGAAGGTTGGAGTTGATTTCAACCGAGAGGTACATGGTAGATACGACTTCCCTCTGATCTACATCATAAATGCCTCAATTTCTTAAGAAAGCTTGATCTTCATCGTAAGAGACCTCCGCCCATCTATAGTAGGTTTCCTCAAAGACTTCTCCTCATAACCTGACCCTGCCTTCATCACCACATGTAACTACCTCCGCCTATTGCGAATATTACTAAAACAAAAACCTACTACCAAAGGAAGAGGGGTTGCCCCCCCCCCCCTTTTTTAATCTCAATGCTGGGGTAGATAGTTATGCAATGGTGCACCTCATGATAAGAGGCACTCTCTTGCTAGCATTTTGTATGAACCTCTTAGAAGATACGAGTGACAATAGATTCACTGGGTGTAACCACCCATTTTTGTCATCCACTCCACTCAATGTAAGAGCCAACTTAAAGGGATATCTACATAGTAGGGCATTCTTAAGTAGAGCCCTCAAACCGTCATGCAACCTGGCCCTTGCTCATCCATGGGATGGTTTTTAATGTACTCTCCTTATAATTCAAAAAAAAGGGAAGAATAAAAAGAAAATATGAGAAAAAAATTGGCAAGGACAAGATGGAAAGAAGTGGAAAGAAAAGAAACACCACAATGAAATAAACCTATATGTACTCTACGAGTGTCACAAGCATTGCACCTAGGGACCACCCTAGCCCCTTTCCCCACTTCACATACGTGGGCAGGACATACTTGGGGGTCTCCCACTCGCCTACGGTTAGACTTATCTCCCTAAGTCACACCCACATCACCTCCCCTTGTACATGAACTAGGTCCTCAAGTGTGGGACAACATCACGGGCTTCGACCCAACTACCAGTTCCACTGGCACAAACAACATGCACTGCACAGTGAGGTAGACACACCCCCAGGTAGTGCACTTTCTTTTCCTTACATTGAAGGTCCAATACCCACTCAATCTATCATCGACATTTGTAACCTCTCATCTATTTTGTTACGCTTCTTCTCCATAGCCAATCTCCCCAAAGCCCCATTATCAACCCACATGACAAACCTTTAACCACCTGAGCTGTCATCACCAACAAGTGCCATGGAGCTGGCACCTAGGAGGGGGGTAATGTTAACCCCGATACAAAGAATCAAAGAAAGCACAATGAAAGCAAAGAAAAAAGAGAGCCAAAAGCACAAGAAGTAAACTCAAAATTCCAAAAAAAGTGCAAAAGGGGAAAGGCACATTTTAAATACAAAAGCTCACCCTAAATCCTTGTAAAGGAGTGCCAAGCTCCTTCCTATGCAATCGTAAATGTAGATGGGCATGGGTGAAGAAACCATGTAAATAGGAAGGAATAGGGAAAGAGGATCTAGGCTAAAATGGCCGATCATGTTAAAAAGGAATGGACACCCAAAGAGGAGTAGGGCATGTATAAAAAGGCAAAAAGTAAATGAAGAAGATCATTCTTGTGTGTGGCCAAAACTAGCTCTCTTCTTCTTCCTCTTCTTGTTCTTGCTTGTGCTTGTGATTATGCTTGAGAGAGGGAGTGTGAGGGAGTGAGGGTAAGGGACCGTGGTGGAGAAGTTCTCCATCTTCTCCTCTCTTCTTCTTCTTCTTCTCTTCTTTTCTCTTCTCTTGTCTCACGTGCTGCGGCAATGGAGCTTGGAGCTTGAGAATCGAGCTTGCACCTTGGATTGTGGAGGGATTGTGGAGCTATCAGAGAGCTTGAGGAAGGAGGCAACTCGATCGGGCATGAAGGTAAGCTCACTACACTTGTAGGTGTGAGAGTGCACATGGCTATGTGAGAGGTAGCCATTGCACTTGGCTTTAAACGATAAGTGGTCCAAGGGTCTTGGCTGTTAAGCGAGAAGCTCCCACATGCACCTTTAGGATTTTAAAGTTATTTATTGATGAAGTCAAGGAGTCATAATTCTTTAAATCTAGCTTGAAATTTTCCATTAGAAGATTTATATTTGAGGTCTTGGCTTGGGAGATGAAGGTTTTGTCTAGCTCATCTGAAGCTTCCTTTCCTTTTGTAATCCCACATATGTGATGAAGAACATAATCTAATAAGCCCCATGCTATTATCTTGAGTGTTGTATTATTTTTCCTTTTCAATAGATCATCAAGAACCTTAGGTTCTTCAAATATTTCCCAAAGGTCTTTCCTCATTAGATGATACCTGGTTTCATTTTCCAATGTGAAAACTATTGTCTTGAATTTTTCCACAACAACTCTTTGTGTATTTTAAAATAAGTAATTTGATTTTTATGAAGATACGAATACAACCCTTTTTGTGCATGATTTTTCAGCTGACTAACTCAAGCATTGGCAAAATGAATAGTAGCTTATAAAAAAGCTAGCTTGTGATCAATAGTGTGAATACATGCCTATGTTAAACTAGCTTCTTCAAGACTAATGCGAAAGGACTTACGTATTGCATTGGTTTCAAGATTAAAAGAGTGTGAAAGTGGTTCAGAAAGGATTAATTAGAACCTTAGATTTAAAAGGAAGAAGATAGAGAGCATAATTTCTTAAAGTAGGTGGCGGAATGTTCTAACCATGTAGTTTTAATGCAAATGCAAGCTATTGAGATGATTATTTGTTGGTAGAGGTGACAAAGTAACTAGCTCAATTATAATGCCCAAGTCAAGCAAACAACCAATCTTCTCTTCAAATTAGGTGAAACTAGCTAGTGAGCAGGAGCTTCTTCTTCTTCTTAATCGGTTTCTTATTGGTCCTTGTAGCTTCTCAAGCTCAATAGCTAGAAGACAATCGCATGGAGACTTGCTCTTTATCAATTGTGGATTCAAAACCTTTGAGTTTGTGATGAGGAATATACAACTAAATATTGAAAGCTACAAATAAATAGAGTGCTACCACATTATGGGAAGAAACTTATCAATCCTTAAATAAAGGATAGCCTATGAGAAACGTAGTAGCCATCATTGAATCAACATTATCGAGTAGTTCCTAAATTAGGAGTGGAGAAGATAGAAGATTAGAAGAGTAGAACTTGATGAGACAATGAAGAGTATAGGATACACTGAACTTATCCTAGCTCTAATTAGCTAACTAGCTCAAGTAGCTCTGATCCCATGATAGAATTAATGGTGGATCTAGAGCTATATTGTTAGCTAGGGTGGAAAGAAATCAAATGAAGACATTTTAACTAAGTGAAGAGAGAAACTAAATAGGCCATAATAATGAGACATGGACATACAAGACAACGCTTCAATATTTTCTTCTATGGATTGCTTGAAATATGAGCCAAATACATTATTTTATAGCATTCTGTTGAGGAATGGTATTATAATTTTGATACCTTTATGCATTCACAAGGTTTTTCTTGTAGTGATATGGATCTGTCTCTTTACATAAAGAAGGCCCATAATGGTAGCCTTACCATTTTGGTGCTATATGTTGATGGCATGCTAATCATTGGGAGTGCTCATGATGAGGATTCTTTGAAGACTCATCTCAAGAAGAGCTTTGAGGTGAAGGGCATGGGCCATACCTCTCACATACTTGGTATGCACATTACATGCAATTGCTCTAAAGGACTCCTGATCTACCAGTCACTATATTTACTTGTACTTATTGCCCGCACAGCTATACACTACTACAAGTGGTGGCTGCCCAGCATTGTCACTTTATTCTTTATTCTTTACATGACAATAGAATAAGGAAAGGTACAGAAGAGCAGGTTTTTGGTTTTGGTAAAATTTTACCAGCATTGATATGCATGATGAAACTTTTTTTAAAAAAAACTACGACAAAAAATGCATAAAAAAAGCATCAAGCATTAATATGCATGTTGGGATTTACTTACTTTTATTATTTCAATGTGTATTTTGGCGCATATAGTGACCATGTAATTTTTTTTCTTAGCTCATCAAAAAATTTTAATGGTATACCCTTCATCCCTTGTAATGGGACGCTTTTAGTGGATAATTTGATATTCTTGCCTTACATTATAAATCAAGGACAAAATCTTAAATATAAAGCATTCAAAATTATAGGTAAATATATTTCGTATATTAGAGCTTTGCCTTAGGGATCCCAAGCCAACCAAAAGGCTCCCAAATGCATATAGACTATAAAAACACATGAACAATGCATGCACACATACACCTATAAGTGTGTAAATACATGTGCAAAAACACATACGCATATGTATGCATATATACACACATATGCATACATGCTCATAACAAGTAACATATATGAATGTGAGAAAAAATGCAGAGAGAGCAGAGAAAAGAGAATGGATACACACTTATAAAACACGCACTTACAAACATGCACATATGCAAACACACACATCCACACACAAATATATACGCATACATATACATGCAATGCATACACCCATGTACATACACATATATACACGTGTTTACATGCATGGATATGAGGTGAAGAAAGATGAGAAACAAGAGGAAGAAAAAGAAAGGAGAGAAAATAAAAATTGATGAGAGAGAGAGAGAGAGAGAGAAGAGAGAGAGAAAGAGGATACACACTTATGAGACAACACAAATGGACATACACGTATTAAACACGCATACACACCCATATACACAAGTATATGCATGCATGTGCACATGCACACACACAGAAAGCATATGAAAAACAAGAAGAGGCCAAAATGAAAAAATGTGTGTATAGATGTGTGTGTGTTATTCTGTTATTATTAATATAGATATTAGGTATATAAGAATTATTTATATGTATAAATATGTTTAATATGTATTTTTTAAAAATAATGATACATATGATATATTCATACATTAGTTCAATAATATAGGTATTAATTATAGCGGTTATACATTAATATAATAGATTAAAAATCAATCGTTAACTATTAATACAATAAAGATATATAGCATATATATATACATCTACTATATAACTATAATTTATAATGTTAATTGACATATATTAATTTTAACTAATAATTATTATGTACAATTATCCTTCATATATTATTTCTTCAATGATAATTGTGATACATGTTTTATGAAAATTAATTATTAATAAAAATATATAATTATATTCAATAATATATTATACATCTATAATTATGTGCATATGTTATTGATTATTAGATGTGTGTGTGTGTGTGTGTGTGTGTGTGTGTGTGTGTGAGAGAGAGAGAGAGAGAGAGAGAGAGAGAGAGAGAGAGAGAGAGAGAGAGAGAGAGAGAGAGAGAGAGAGAGAGAGAGAGAGAGAGAGAGAGAGAGAGGGGGAGGGAGGGAGGGAGCGAGCGAGAAGAAGAAGAAGAAGAAATTTTTGATATAGTTTGTGGGTTGTCAAATTTATGTGGTATTATAGGCTCAGTGTACGAGGATAATGTGCATGCCATGATAGGCTCAATGTAAATAGAAATCACCATTAAATGTGTTTGTCTTTGAATAACTTTCAGAAATGGTCATTTGGGTTCTTTGGAGATATACTTTAGGCTTGATCATGTTAATGTTGGTCTTTCACTCCATACAAATCAATAAGTGTCAGATCCTCGTATATTTTTGTGCATTCAACATCATATTAGTCTTACCAAAGATTTTGTAGTTTGGATTATGTTTCTTATATCAACCTCCTATGAAACCTCTTTCCACATGAAATGTGCTTTGACCCTTATGCAAAGCACTAGGAGAACACTAACATGAAGCGCTAGGAGAATCTAGGCATGGAGCACCTAGTATGAAGGAGTAAAATAACTTTTATGTCACCTTAAATGGGCTAACATAAGATCTAAACAAACAATTCAATAAAAAAATTTTATTTATATAGATGCTCTACAACATGGGATGAGATCCTTTCTTATGTTGTTTATGCATATAGATACACAATCCAAGATTTGATTACAGTAAGTCCCTTTAGGGAACTGAGTTCACGTTGACTAGCTATGCAATTCCAGGTCATCAGATCTTATATATGTAATGCTTGATGTTTCATTATATCCAAAATCTCTTGATATCGATTGTCAAACATTTGATTGAACATTTATTCACATTTTTCCATTTTGTGTCTTCTTACTAGGTGAGTAATGAGTTTCTTGAGCTCCTAGTCAACATCTTTCTTTTCCTTTCCCTTTGGCCTTTTGATGCTTGATGCATTCCTTGGTTATTTGTTTTCATTCGGTTGTAACCTACAACAGAAATTCAAAGTTAAAACCATACAAAGGATCAACAATTGCCTCCTCATAGATAGCTTTATTTTTTATTATCCAAATCTACCGTAGGTAAAGGCTCCTTAACCAATTCTAGATAATTGGTGGGGTGCCATATCTAGTAGAATTTTCTTCCATGCTATTCTCGTGGGGTTAAATGGTGCAATCAGAACCTGCAAAAAATTAAGCACATTGGAATTAGCATTACAATTCAAAAAGAGGTGAGGTATTGACTCTGATTCCTTGTTGCACCTAGGACAAATTCCATTCCCAAATCCAAATTTTATTTCCTCTCGTCAGTCTAGATTGCTTTAAGAAGAATTAACCACAGCAGATATGAAGCTTTAGGTTGTATACATGGGCTCCAAATGATATGAAACCTATAGTATCATTGTTGAGGATTCCAATTAAGATTCCGCCTTTTATTTAGTTTCCTGATCACTTTATTTGATTCTTTCTCGCATACCTAAATTGGGAGAAGGTGCTTTTCATTTCTCTAGTAGATACCAATAATATTAAAAGCTCTATTGACTTGGATTGTTTTTCTAATGTTAAGCCCCCAATACTTTTGTCTTATTTGAATGAGCTTGAACTCTTCTTCTGAAATAGTAAATTCTTCTTTGAGCTCTTCATGTTTTTACAATCCCCTCTTTCACAGTCCCATATGTCTACCCATTGGTAAATTCATTTCTTAAAGCTCTTGTATGCTATGGGGGCTTCGTCTATTGTTATTGGCCCATGAAAGATGCTATGCAAGACAGAGTCTAAGGCCCACTAGGGTAGTGTGTAGCTTCGGTTGGGGGAGAGGTAGGTGAGTTCCTTAGGTGAACTAGGCACTTCAGATGCTTTTGATAAGGTCGAAACAATCTTTGATAGTCATTTTGGTATGACTAAACACAACTATTATTGCTTGATGTCCTTTCGATCTTGGAAACCCCTCTATTGAGAACCATCTACAATTGTCTCAAATAAGAAGACAAGTCTTCTTCTTCAAACTGGAATGCTATCACTATCCATGTGGTAGCTAGTTTTTCTACAAGTTGCATCAAGTTGGGGATGCCTAATCCTCCTTCCTTTGGTTGAGTACAATTTTCACAAGCCACGTTAGGTAGCTTAAAATTTTTACTATTACCAAACCACAAAAATTTCCTTGCCAAAGCCTCCACCATTTTGAGACCTACTTTAGTAGGTCTCCACCAAGACACAAAATGGATTGTGGATGGAATCAGTACATGCTTAAGAATAATGATTCTGCCTACAAATGAATATTGTAAATCTTGAAGATATTCCAATCTTTTTTTAACCTTATTTAGAACCCATTCCCATAGTTGTTTAAGTGAGAGTCCAAATCCCACTAGAATTCCAAGAAGTTTAAATCTCTTACCTATTTGAATTTCTTTACAGCTTTCATTGAGTAGCCCCATTGGCGTGGAAGAGCCATTAGAGTTTCGATTTTAGTTTTAATTGTGTTGACAAGAGAGCTAGAGGCTTGGCAAAAGGTCTAAATGCAAGTCCAGAATGACTTGATAGAGGATTCATCATTGCTTATAGTTCCATTTGTATCATCGACAAATGGGTTTAGGACCATGTGTTTGCTGTTGGGTAGCTTGATGCCTCAAGCCTACCTTCTTTTATCTCTTCCTCTATTAGCTAGCCTAATGCATCAGAGGATATTGCAAACAACAATGGGGTGAGAGGGCAGCCCTATCAAATTGATATAAATAATGGAAAGGAGGAGGATAACTCCCCATTGATAGTACCCTAGCATTGGCATTTCCCAATAGGGTGCTGACATACTTTATAAATCTTCTTCCTAGGCCCATGTCCTAGAGAGGTTGAAGGATGAAACACTAGTCAAGTCTATCATAGGCTTTATCAATGTCTATTTTGAAGATTAGGAAGTCTTGTTGTTTTTTATGGGTACAGTTAAGACCCTCCTAGAGACTAATTATGGAGTCTAAGCTGTACCTTCCCTTTACAAAGCCTTTTTGCTCCTTTCTGAGCCATCCATCTAGATGAGGACCAAGTCTTCTTGCTAGGGTTTCAACAAATAACTTATAGGCAAATGAAAGACACATAATAGGTTTCCAATTGGAGAGGTTGTTCTTTTCATCTCTCTTACGTGTTAGCTTAATAACCCCTTGATTTGTATCAATTGGTAAAGCCCGATATCTGATAGACTCCTTCCACACTTGTGTGAGGGGATTAACAGGAGGGGATTAATAAGGAATTCTTTAAAGAATGAATTCTTTAAATTCTTTAAAGGGTTTCATTTGGGAGTCCATCCAATCTAGGACTTTCCCCCTTAACTAGGCTATCAATAGTGTCACTAATCTCAAAATATGTGAAGTTAGAGTCCAAATTTTTAAACAAAGTAGGTAGGATAGTTTTTGGTATTTGATCTTGCCACCTTTCCCCTGGCTAGCATGGTTTCTTGGATTTGTTGTTTAGGAGGGGAAAAGATTTCCTAAAAGAAGGATCTAGGTGTTTCAAAGTTTTCTTCCTTTGTGGCTATTGTACTACCATCTTTTTTGAGAAGTAATGGGACAATGTACTTTTCCTTCTTTTTCTTGATGGCATTGAACATTTCCTTTGAGGGCTATTAATTTTCCTAGCTCACCATGCCTTGAGAAATAGTTTAGTACCCTCAATTTCTTCTTCTTCTAAAATTTTAAGCCCTCTTTTAATTTCTACCAATTGGTCTTGTAGTTCTACCCGCCCTAGAGAGATTTCTACATCTAGTTTAACTAGATGAGAGTATTTCTAGCTTCTCTCTTCCTTACATTTGTTTATCTTTTCCGTTTTGGACTATTTCAATAGGTTTTGAGTGGCCTTAGCTAGTGTAGTCTAGGCTTGAGATGGAATATTGCATTTGTGGAATGCTTGTTTCCATATGTTTTGTGCTCTCTCTCTAACTTCTCGAGATTTGAATACGACTGGGTCTGTGGAACCAATTGGCCCTTATTATTGAAGTATTATTTGATAAAAATGTTAGCACTGGATAGTGATCATACAATACTAGATCTTTATATACTTTACAATTAAGATCAAAGAAAGTTGAGAATAGATCTAAAGATATGTAACTTCTATCAAGTCTCACCTTTCTTGACGTGTTTCCTATTTGGTTATTTGACCATGTGACTCCAATTCTTTCATTGATGTCCTTTAGCCCATGATATGAAACACAATTTAGCCATGCACTTTTCTCATTTCCTGCCACTACTTGCCCTTTCATTAGGAATTGGTCTATAATTTCTTCAATCATGTTGAAATCACCTACTAAGATAATTGGACATTGTAATTGGATCAATGAGTTCTAAGTATCCCCCTTTCTTGGCTTGAGCATGGGGCATAGAGAAAGACTATTGCTATCTCTTCTTAGCCTTTGAGATGGGTAGCTACCCACCTATTTCTTAAGTCAATGGTGGTATTGACAACTAGCACTTTTAAGTTACTTTGGTATCCTATTATTGTTCCACCACTCCTTGGGTTGTGCACCCATGTATAATCATCGTGGATTAGTTTTAGATTTTTTCTTAGGTTGTCTTCTATTGCCTTACTTCTTGAAGATAGATAAATTTAGGCACCATTTGATAATTTTTAAACTAGTTTTTTATAGTCCTTGCTCTAATAGGGACTGTCAGCCCTTTACAATTCAAAGAGAGAAATCTAAGTGTGCTAATCATGTCGATTACTTTTCATACTTGCCTTTCCTAGAAGATTCTTTGTTCTTTGAGAAGGGATTGTTGTCACTATCCCTAACTTTTGAGCATCTCCTTTTGGAGTTTTTGCAAGATTTTATTACTTTTTTTAAAGGGTTGATAGAGAACTCTTGATTCTAGTTAATTTCAAGGTTTTCCTTATGAGTGCTTTCCACAACACATTTTCTTCTAAGTCAATGATCAACAAAAAATCATGTAATTTCTTATTGAGTTCCATCTTTATCAAAATCTGGGGGAACCATCTTGGGTCGATGATGTTAGTAGGTCTTTGCCCCAAAATCTTCCCAAGAGGTGTTGTGATGGTTATAACAAATGGCCATAGATTGCGAGGATGGTTGGTTAATTCAACCCATACGGGAACCCTAGAGGGTTTCTCCTCTCTAGGATTGAACTTAGCAGTCCATTTAAAGAGAGTCAATGGTGAATTTTTGATCATCCACTACCCAATTGCAAGAATGTTAAGAGCCATTTCCTCATTCTCAAACAAGAAAAAGAAGAAGTTGCTGGACATGTAATTCATTTCTATGACACTGGAGTTAAGGGGTTCCCAATTGTTGTGAATCCATGATCTCATGTGTGCAGTCGGTGGCCTAGGGCTGCCCAACCAGGGCCTTTCTTTCAAACTCAGAAAGTTTGAAGAAGCATATGTGTAATAACTCAGCTCGACGATCGGACCATCGAGACTTGTCCGGACATGTGTGTAACCAGCACAAATAAAATTTTTTATCACCAGCTTGGGCTCTTCAAGCACCCGGACAAAATGTAATGTCTCGAGAATCTCTTTCTCTCTCTCTGTGGAAAATTGGAATGCCTTAAAGGCATCGTGGGATTGTTCCTACCTCGTAAAAATCGCTCTTGTTATTCACTCTCTTCCACAGTGCTTGTGTGTGTCTGTCCCACTGTCTGCGCGGCTTCTTGATCGCGACCTTCTCCTTTGTCAGACGGGACACAAAATTGGAACTTCTCCATCGCATTTTCTTCATTGCAACACAGCCAATCCAAATTTGAAGCGGAGATTTCATCGTTAAGGAGGAGATTTATCGCCTGTCAATCGAAACCAGGAAGCGATCCCTTGGTTGCCAGCATGAGTTTCCTGTTTGGAAGCAGGAAGACCCCTGCAGGTAACCTTCGATGTACCATTATCGTGCCTGTAGCGCTTCTCGCCTTCAGGTCTGTTCTCAAACGGTCGGACCCAAATGCTTTCCTGTTTGCAGAGCTTTTGCGAGAGAATAAGCGTATGCTCGATCGGTCAATTCGCGAAATAGAGCGGGAGAGGCAAGGCTTGCAAGCGCAGGAAAAGAAATTGATTGTTGAGATAAAGAAGACGGCAAAACAAAACCAGATGGTCTGATTCACTAACCACACCCCTCGTTGTACAGTTGTGTTATTGAAACATGTAAAAATAAAATGGGTATCCTTAGACAAGATCAATTCTTATGTGCTAGAGAACATCCTTGTAACAGCGCTACATAGTGCTAAGTTTTGCTGCACTCTAGCATTACTAGCTCGATTGGATTTCAAGTCCTCTTTGATGGTAGACTTCAAGCTTGACTTCTCTATCTTTGGTATGATTGTACCTGACACTTAGCATGTCCGGCTGTACACATACTGACATTGAATAAGTTGGTGTTTAGCTTAGCTGTCTTTGGTGTGAATGTTCCTGTTGTGTCCTTAGGTTGTAAGTACTCTCTTTAGTTATGTGTTATGGATAATGAAGAAATGTGTGTGAGCTCTCTGCTTGCCTTGCACTGCTGGCTTCATCCCTTCTCTCACTTTCATCATGGTATCAGAGCCATGAATGGGCTCTCTGGAGGATGGCATTGGTGGAACAGACCTTGAAGCTTGAAGACAAAGTATGTCTCTTGAAGAAGCAGGCTGCCATTGATCTCATGTGAAAGGTATGCATTTCAGTTTGAGTCTCTGGAACTGTTAGAGCTTGTTGGGGGTTGCTCAAGGGATCAAGAACATGTATTGGAGCCTATGTGTGATGTCATCTATGCTCAGCACGAGCAGCTGAATACAGACGTGGAGCTGGAATTTTTGGGCCTGTTTTTTTATGGGAAGGATTGGATAGCTTAAGTCATCCAATGGTGCACTCTATTGCTCATGAAGGAGGAGCAATGCTATGTAAAGCTTGGAGAAGCTTGTTTGAGCATGGTAAAGTGGATGCTAATCTTCACAACCAGCAGGTCTAAGGTAAAAATATCTTTAGACAGATCACGTATTTGAGCCTGGCTGCTACCTACACTTTGTTGGTCTAACCCAAGGCATAGGAAGGGTGGATAGTGCTCTACTACTTGATGAATCACTTGTCAAGGGGTATGCAAGAACCCATGGTATTGATGCTTTGTCTTGAGCTCATTTTTGAGCTACATGGTTATGTATAGATCTGAAAACCGGGGCAGACCTGTAGCTAAACTTTCAGGGAAACATACTCTTGAAGTTTGGAAGCTATTTGACATGTACAATGAACTCTTTTGAAGCATAGGTATACTTGGCAAGGTACAAGTGTTATCTCGAGCTTGGGTTTGGAGTGTCAAGTGCTCAGATTTTGAGTGGAATAACAGGCTGAAATCTGTCCAGAAGTTTCTAGCACTACTATAGGGCACTGTTTGGTCCACAAATGCCTTTGGAATGATGCATAGGATCATCAAGAATGCTTGGTAAATGTTTGTGCAACACCCAAGTACACCTGGACATGACCAAAAGGGATTAAAGCTTCAGTTTTGGAATGCATTTACAGATCTGATAATTACAGGCTGAAAATTGAAATTGAATGTGTAACAGTTATCACTTGAAGGTTAAAGCGTTTTGACATTTACTTGTACCCGTAAGACTTGAGTCATGCCATTGGAGCTACAGGTGTATTGTGGGATATTGTGAGCATTAAATGCTCAAAGTTTGAACTGATGTACTGCCGGTTACAGTAGGGTATTGACTGTTTTTATTAGTTGGAAGGATATTTAGCTTCCATACATGATGTACATGCATTGCAGTATGCCCAGTTAGAAATGTATGGATACTTGCAAGTAATAGCAACTGTCTGAGATGTCTTGGGACTGTTTGAGGCACATACACTCTATTGTTTGGCTGGAAGAGAAGCTGCTGGTCAGTGTCATTTGATACTTATAGACTGCTTGTCCGTACATGAACAGTCTACTTGATTACATGCTGGTTATGCAGTGAATGCGGTCTATATATGCAGGCTGCAATACCTAAGTGATTGCCAACCGACAGGAGGTGAATGCACCATTGTTTTTGGACTGAAACACTGCTTGTTTGAGCAGAGGATGTGCTGAAAATTGTAATAAACAATTGCAGGCTGAAACTGAACTGTCAAAAAGATTTGGTTTGTAGGTAGCTAGGTAAGGTTTACACTATGGAAAATGCTGAGAGGATAGACAATATTACCCAGATTGTGGGGGAAAAGATCGACACCAACAATTATGTCATATGGAAGTTCCGCATGGAGAACTTCTTGATAGGGAAAGGCTACTGGGAGCTAGTGACTGGAGTTGAGGCTGAGCCCAAGCTACCTACAGGTGACAGACATCCGACACAAGACTAGTTGCAAGCTCATTGAGCATGGACGGAGAGAGCATGCAAGGTTTTGCATTGGCTGTCCCTATGTATATCAGATGCCATGGTAATGCGGATAATGAATTATAGCTCTCCTAAGGATGCGTGGGACATTTTGATCAGGTACTATGGCACCACTACAAGTGCCAGGAAGATATAGTTAAAGCAGAAATTTAACAACATGGAGAGAAAGGGCAGGTCCATACAGGACTACGTGATAGAGATCAAGACCATTGCGGATCAGCTAGCATCTGTTTGTACTCAGGTTGAAGATGAAGGCATGGTTGCTGTGACTTTGAATGGCTTGGGTTTAGAGTATGTGTCTTTTGATACAATACTAGATACCATGACTAGACAAGAACTAGCCACTTTGCCAGAGTTGAATTCAGCTATGTTTGCCCATGGTTTTGGCACTGTTAGAGACTTGAAAATTTGGTATAAGAGAGTGGGGCATGTTAACTTGCAGAGGCTGCAAATGATGTAGAAAAAGAGCTTGTTACACGTTTATCCAAGTTTGCATATTTTGACATTGGTCATGTAATGCTTGCCAATTTGGTAAATAGTCTAGGTTGCCATTTGTCAAGCATATAAGGTAGCACACATCCATTGCGGTTAGTGCACTTTGATGTCTGGGAATGTCTGGGGGCCAGTCTATAATGCATCTATGGGAGGCTCCAAGTACTATGCGACATTTATTGATGATTACAGTTGCTATACTTGGGTGTGTATACTGAAGGCAAAAGATGAAGTGCTGACTATTTTTTAGCGGTTTAAGAAGCAGGTAGAGAAAGAGTTTGACTGCTTTATCTCTTGCTTGAGATTAGACAACGGTGGTAAGTATGCGTCAAATGCTTTTGACAGTTTTTTGGCTGAAAATGGCATACGCAAGTAGCTTACTTGTAGCTATATTCCACAGTAGAATGGAGTGGTTGAACGTAAGAACAGGGTGTTGATGGAAGCTACTCGTGCGATGATGAATGAGAAGAGTATGCCATTCTATTAATGGGCAGAGGTTGCTATGACAGCCACGTACATTTTTAACAGGACTCCCACTGCAGGTATTCATGATGTGACGTCTTTTCAAAGGTTGTATGGTTACAAGCCGGATGTAAGTCACATGAAGGTATTCGGCTGCATAGCTTATGTGCATATCCCTAATGAGAAGATGAGGAAGCCAGATCCTAAAGCACATAAGTGTTTCTTTCTTGGATATTCGTAGGAGAAGAAGGCATACAAATGCTATGATCTCTCTACACGTGAGACACTTGTGAGCAGGGATGTGATTTTTGATGAGATGGCCTCTTGGTATGCATCACCTACTGTAGTGCCATCTGATATGCCTTTTACACAGGTATCTACAGTTGATTTGTAGCAAAGTATTGCATTGTTAGGTCCTACAGTGACAGATGTTTTTCTTCTCCTGTGTCTCCTTGGACAGGTAGATTGAGGAGGACTGTAACACTATCCACTGACGGCATTATGTTAGTGAGGGGGAGACATGATGTATTGGACAGCAAAGGAAAGGAAAAAGCCTTTGAGGATGCATCTAGTTTGATGACACCTAGTATCATGACTTTAGGCTATGACTCTGTTAGCAGTTTAGACAGTGAGCTTGGCATTCCGACTGTCTATACGCTTGGCATGAGGAACAACAGGTACATTTCACCTCATGAGAGAGAGGAATCGAGCAGTGCACCACAACTTAGATGCTCGCAGAGAGTCAGGTATCCTGTTGATAGGTTGACTTACAGTGATTACTCTGCGAAGTGCTATGCTTATATGACAAAGGTGATGGAGATTAAAGAACCAGGTACATATGCTGAAGCAGTGAAATATGAGCATTGGTGCACAACTATGGATGAGGAAATTGATGCCTTGGCTAAAAATGTAACATGGGATCTTGTGCCACTGCCTGCAGGGAAAAAGACCATTGCCTGCAAATGGGTCTACAAGATCAAATGCAAGTCGGATGGCAATGTTGAAAGGTACAAAGCCATGCTGGTTGCTAAGGGGTATACTCAATAGTACGGACTTGATTATAAGGAAACATTCAGTCCTGTTGCCAAGATGGCAACCATATGCACAGTGATTGCATTGGCTGCTGCTAAAGGCTAGAAATTGTAGCAGATGGATGTTAAGAATGCCTTTCTTAATGGTGACTTGGCAGAAGATGTCTACATGGATCAGCCCGAAGGGTATGTTCACCCTGATTTTCATTTTAGCTTCTATGATGGTTATTTTCCCTCCTTTATGTATCCCTTTTTTTGTCTCCAATTTTGTAAGCTTGTTTGGGAGAGGCTCTTTGCTGTTTTTCAGTGTCTTCCACACAAGACTGGTTGAGGTTGACTCAGAGAGATTGATAGGGCCTGAAATATTTACATTCTATGCATTATAGGTGTGAAGTAGTCTTTATGAATCATGGGACATGTATCTCTTTTGATTTCCTGAATTGTAACGTAACTGATGCTGCAGAGTAATGGAACATGAATATAATTGTGCATGACTTGCCAATTTTCTGAGCACTTGTTCTGTTTTTTAATCACGTGATATTGTGTATTTTTCATGCTGTAAAATGTTCAGGTTCAGCCTTTGCTTGCTTGTGAATCTGTCGGATCACTTGTTTGTCAATTGTGTGGTTGACATTACCAAATAGAGACAAGGAGTCTTCTTGAATGATAGATTTCAGGTTTCAGCTTTATTTGTAAGAAATAATGTATGCCCTTAATGTGAGTGTTCACTTTCTTTTTGTATAGTTGAGCCCTATATCTTGGATAAGGTAGGCTGCAGAATGGTGATGCATGCTAGACTTTAGGTGTCAAATTTGGCCGTAGAAAATTCATGTACTTGGCGGAACCAAGACTTAAATCTCCTTTCAGTTCCATTTGGGCTTTTTTGTCAAACACAACTGCTTGAAAACCTTTGAAGGAAGGTAAATGCACCTAAAAGTCAATACCACCATTGTTTCTCAACATAGCATTTATAGTTTCTTTCAGGAGTGGATGTATGATGCATGAAGGATAACTTCACTTGTAACATCGTCAGCTCATGCTAATTACATGGCTTTGTCTTTATTCATTGTACATTGTTGTACAAGTTTTCTTGCATCTGTCAAATCCCCATGAATTTGTGTTTTGGATATTCCAGGGTGCAGTTAGAGTGATGGCAAAGGATTTAATCAGAACGAGACACCAAATCACAAAATTTTATGCTCTGAAGTCTCAGCTGCAAGGCGTTTCCTTACGGATCCAGGTAGTGTCTCTTTCTGTATATTCTACTTTATTTTGCTAAATAATTTTTATGAATCTTCTTTACATTTGGTAAGGTGATGTCTTGTCTTTGGTTAGACTCTCAAATCAACGCAATCTATGGCCGATGCCATGAAAGGGGTTACCAAAGCCATGAGACAAATGAACAAGCAGATGAGTCTACCTGCTTTACAGAAAATCATGCAAGAGTTTGAGAAACAGAATGAGAAGATGGAAATGACCACAGAAATGATGGGGGATGCTGTTGATGATGCCCTGGAGGGGGATGAGGAAGAAGAAGAAACTGAAGAACTTGTCAATCAAGTACTTGATGAAATTGGCATTGACCTTGATGCTCAGGTACCGGGCCAAATTTCACATGTGGCAGAAACTGTGTTCGCTTTCCTTCTGTTTTTCCAATGTTTTGGTAGTGAGCGTGTAGCATGCACAACACAGTCTCTTTACTTACGTCTGCATTTGCAATCCAGTCATTCTTTTTTGCCATTTTCTGCTGATGAAGTCATTAAGATCATTAGAGATGACAATCTAGTTGCAGGGACGATTACATACGACTTAAAGGAATAAATGCTGTTGAAAGCGAGCATATAGTGAATGTTAACCTCCTATGCTTAGTGAACATAATTGATTTTTAGTAAGGATTACTCTGTCTGGATCAGTAGGTGCTGGAGTAAGCGGCATAAGTTCTTTATTGGAACTAATTTGGAGCCTGTGCTTAGAAGTCATAGATTCAATGAGACTCTTAAGCATAAATTGAACTCAAAGTGAACTTCACAGCCAGCTCACCTGTGATCATACATGTCATCTTCAGTGCAATATAATACATGTGATAAGAATACTGCTGTTTGCTCTAAGTGGAACATTTTGTGTATCTACTAGGCTTTCAGCTTGATCTCAGAGAGATGGCCTAGGGTACCTGCAGTGAGCATGGCATCCTTTCAGAAGTTTTTGTGATTATAATCATGCCATCAACTTAAGGGCACAGCTGAGGATAGATAACATGCGTCTTGCTGTGGGGAATTTTGCCGATGAAAAACCAGGTCTCTTCAGGCTAGTCAGTTCAACCAAAAGCTTGTTTTCATAGTCCTGAAGGCTTTACTTTAGTGCGAGAGAAATGAAGGTGTTTCTAAGATCTTGTCTATTAGCATCATAGGTTGGAGTTTGCATGTTAGAAACCAACAGGATGTGCTAGATGATATTTAGTGCTTTGTGACATCAGGTTAGACATTGCATGCCTGCTATACTCCCATGACTTGAGATTATCTGTGATTTCAAAACACTGGAGACTGCTACTTGGATTGCCAGAATCTGCTAATCTGGTCTGCTAGAGAGTTATGATAGTGTGAATGCTATTGAGCCTGGAAACTGGATTAATGCTACAGGAACTGCTGAGACTGGAAATGGGAGTACACTCTAGAACTCCATCTGAATATTTAGGCATCTGATACGCTATGGTCCATGTGCTGTCCATCTTCAAGCCTGGTAGTGGAACCCTTGTAGATTGTGTCCAGTGGACATTGCTAATATTGGGTCAAGATCTCCACATAAATTCCTGAGTCCTGAAAACGGAAGTCTAGATTCTGAGGTCCTGAAGACTGTTACTAGTGGAACAGAAGTGATCTTTGGAAACAAGCTTTGGTGACTTCATCACTCGTTGAAAGCTGGGTGGCACGAGTCTGGTGAATCCAGTGGTACTAGTTGGTGAGGTACTGGAATCTGATATTGAATTAGAATTTGTTGTTAACTGGGCATTGGTGTAACTATCTGCTGAAGAGAGTAATGAAATCTGAGATAATAGAATAACTCCGATGACTACTTGTTTGACTATTTAATCTGCTATACTTGTTTGGAAAGATTTCTCTGGTGGAGGGCTAATCGAGTTTTGACAGTTATTTGATTACATGCAAGCATAGTCTGGCTGGTTGTTCTTGAGCTAGAATGCAACAATCTGGATGTGCTGCAAAGCTAGAGCAAAATGGCCTCACAAAATGGAAAGAGGACTTCCCACTGAGGCATGAAGCCCAATAAATACTCAATGACCTGTGTTGCTGAAGGCTGGGAGCTCACATTGTCTGCTGAACTGAAAATCCATTAAGAAGATGTCTCATATGAGAGATCTCCTTCAAAGTCACATGGCCAGGAGACTATTACTGATAAATCATCGTTGTGGACATGGAAAGTTGAAACATGAAGCATCACTCGGGAAACCTCCTGTATGGTCTCATAGGATACATGTTGGGAAGACAGATTGTGTGGAAGTGTTAGTGAAGTCAAGCCCGTTGCTGAAGCTGTACTGGGTAGTCTCTATGGAGGTCTATTGGGCGGCTTTGGGGATGCCTTCTTGGTGAACTTGTGAGAAACTTTCACCTGCTGTGTACTAGAATCCGTGCATTTTGAGGCTTCAGGTTCCTCGTGAAACTTTTCAAACTCAATCCAAGTGAGATTTCCATACCACGAATAGTTGCATACCATGAAGATTTTTATGTCCGGTGTGTTGAGAAATGGTAGGGTTTGTGAGGAGAAACACAAAGTGTATGGCAAACATTGTGACAAAGAAAACTCAAGACATAGAAGAAGAATGAAGAATGAAGAACATTGAATCATGCTGAATGAATGGAGCTGAGCTTGGAGCTGGCTGCACTGTTTTGATTCATTAGACGGCAGCACTTGGAAGGAATCTGCATTGTGAAGGGAGCGAAACGCAGTCCTTTGGGCAGAGGGGTTGATGATGAGGAAAAGAGCTGCTCTGTGGAGGGAGTGAAACAGAGTCCTTCGGGAAGTGGAATGTCGAAGTGCACATTGGAAGATGAAGGGCAGTAGTAGAGGGAGCAAAGTGCTGTCATGAGGACCTATCGGAGAGAGAGAAGATGATAACCAGCATTCGAACTGTGCTCTAGAAGTTCAAAATGCAGCAGCAGCTGGTGGGAACAGGGCTGAAATCGGCAAATGTAAGGGTTGCTGATTTTGTCAAGTGTTGGAGTCATCAGTGATGAAGCTGGACGATTGCTGAATCTGCCATGAGACACTAAATTGTCTAGGGTTCAATAAGAATAATGGAGATAAGGGAGATGATGATCCATTGATGATGCTTTCGTCAATCCTTTGTTTCTAACTCCCTATTATTCACCTCTATCTCTTCTCTTCTCTTCTCTCTCTTCCTCTTTCTTCTCTCTCTCTCTTTTTTCTTCTTTTTTACTATCTTCCTCTAACTCCCTATTTAAATTGCCCCCCCCTCTTGCAACGTGGCCGAAGAGGATAAAACGTTGAAAAGAGAGCTAAAAACCACTATCTTGGTGGAGCTTGGATAGTAATATATGATACAAATAAAGCCTTCTTGGGGCTGTAAATGGAAACCAAAAGAAATTAATGTAATACAATGGTTTGCTAATGCACTTAATGACTTTGGTTGCCCAACAAAATGGAAGTGGGAACTCTCCATGACTTTCCAACTCTCATATAGGACAAGGGTCCACGATGGTAGAACTCCTGTGGAAGGAGTTATGCATGATGGGGGGAATGTTGGAAAATGATAGTGAGCTATGGAGGAGAGAAAAGAGAGACAATGAGTGTGTGCGGAAGCAAAAGAGTTGAGTGTATTTGCTGAACTGAAAGAATGAGAATGAAAGGTACAAGATAGGTCTAAGATAGACCTAGCTCTAACTCAACTAGAGTTAACTGACTGTAACTCTAACTCTAAGAGTGGTGACACAACTTATAACCTTAGTCATGTTCATACTAAGAACCGAAAAAGAACTAAAGACTAAAACATTAGGCATTGCCCATAGAACTGGCAAATTCTAACATCCCCTGTAGTGCTAATGTGGTAAAGTATAGGAATGATCAATCACCAAAGGGTAGCAAGTTTAAGGACTTGTGAAAAGCCTCAAACTTCTCATTAGGTAGTTCCTCGGTGAAAATGTATGCAACATTTTTCTATGTAGGAACATACATCAAGCTGATCTCTCCTGTATAGCATCTCTCTCTGACATAATGGTAATGCACCTCAATATGTTTCGTGCGAGCATGAAACAAAAGATATCGTGCCACTGCAGTAGATTGCCTAGTGTGTGCATCACTAGTCCAATTTGAATTACTGTAAGCTTGTAATTGTAAGTCTCCCCCCTGGGAAATAATAATGCATGCGATTGAGTACCTTGCAAGTATTTGACGATCTGCTTAATAGGTTGCCAATGTATAGTCTGTGGGCTGTGCATATATGTGCTCACTTGAGATACTGCATATTGAATGTCAGGGCATGCATTGCAAAGATAAATAAGACAGCTTGGCTGTAAATTGCAACATCAGATATTTCTTCGCCATCATGCATAGATGTTTGAGACCATAAAGAGCTTTGTTTAGCTTGCATACCATGTGCTCTTTTCCCTTAACCACACCCTAGAGGTTGTGAGTCGTGACACATAAACTATTAGTAGATATGTCAGTTCATGGTTGAGTCTATGCATGTGAGTGGGTTAGGGCACTAGGATATTATTCTGATTATTTAGGCATTTTTCTTAGCATTTGATGGTCATTTTAGAATTTATTGCTGGTCCACCAGCATTAAATGTTGGTCGACTTGACATTATTTATAGCATTATTTTTGCCTATTTATTTAAGCTTCTCCTCCACATTCATCATTATGATCATTCATCACCTGACTGGTTTTGGTGGAGGGAGAGGAGCAGGTGCGAGTGCCTTCACAACTGGTGACTCACATTGGTTCTGTACTTTTTCATATCTTGGTATATGTATTCCATTTCCTGAGTATCTCTTTGCTTCTGAGTTCCTTGTGTAGTGTTATTTTCTTTTGCAATGTTTCTTTTTCTTTTTCTTTGCTTTGTCTCTTGTGTACAGTAGTCTATTATAGCAGTTTTCCACACGCTTCCATCACGGCCTCCACTTTTGACATGGTATCAGATTGCAGGATCATTGTTTTTGCTGCTGTTTCAGGTTTGAGTTTTGACTTTTCGTCTGTTGATTGGACATGTTTTGACTGCTGCGACTGATTTCCAGCTTGGGCAACCATCTTTTGATCATTTTCGGCCTGTCTCCTCAACATTTTGTAGATTGCCATTTTCGTTTTTAGCTTTTTGGGCCTGTTTTAGGGCTGGGGACGTGTTTTACTGACCTTTGCGTTTTGGTGTCTGCTGCGTGCGTTTTACTGATTGGCACCTGCGTTTTGGCTGTTTGCTCCTGTGCAGGGTTGGGTGACAGTATTTTCAGGTTGGTTCTGGTACTTTTGGTTTGTCTTCTCACTGTGTGGTACACTGCTCAGCTTTAGAGAGGATTCATGTGCATCCAATTGTTGTGTTCTCATCACTACACTTTGGTTATTGTTAATCTTTTCTCTATGTGCTTTCTGTATTGCTTGGAACTCGTGTAATCCTGAGTCTGTATTTCTGGCATACTTTTCTCTGTGAAGATCCCTTTCCTTTCTTCATCTCGTGTAATCCTTGAGTCTGTATTTTTGGCATACTTTTCTCTGTGAAGATCCCTTTCCTTTCTTCATCTTCTTTGTATCTTCCTCATGATGGCTCCTCCGGCATCTCCTCCTGATAGTTAGCATGCAAATATTATTTACTCCTCTACAAGTGTTATGTTGGAGACTTGTTGCGTTCAACTTTAGGTTTATGTGAGGATGCTATCTCTTGGTACTTCAGATGTTCCAGTTTCAAAGAGGGGAGCCATATCGTGGAAGAAGAAGTCTCAATGCTATTATTGTGGCAAGAAGGGATACCTTCAGAAGGACTATAGGACATTAGTAGCTTTACAACAGGAGTATGATGGAGCCTGACGGAGCTGAGAGTGAACGCAACAAATAACACACACAGAGAGTAGAGAGCAGTAGAAAGGAGAGAGTGAGCACAACACCTCTGATGTTCGGTACAAAAGACTAGTGTACCTCTTTAGGTATTAGATAGATATATATAAAAATACAAATGTGCTAAGGGTGTGTTCACACCCGTGCACATATAAAAGACATGATGGCCCTTTATTCCCAACAACCTCCCACCTAAAGGTAATGTGCCTTAACTGGAGAAAAGAATTAGCCAAGTCTAGGTATGTACAAAGCTGAAATACATATACCTATCCAACTCCCATTATTTGTCGGCAATGAGCAAACTGCTCTGCTGGAAGACCCTTCGTGAGAAGATTTGCAAGATTATCATCTGTATGCACTTTGATAAGCTCAATGCTCTTGCTGTCAAGTATATCTCTAATGAAGTGATACTTCACCTGTATGTGCTTCGTCTTTGCATGAAAGACGAGATTCCGTGCTAGCATGATAGCACTCTAACTATCAAAATGGAGAATAGGTAATTTGTAACGCCAAGCTCTCCCACCAGGCGTGAAAGCCATAAAGTCTCCTTGCATGCCTTAATGGTAGCCACATACTCTGCCTCTGTAGTAGACAATGCAATACATTTTTGTAGCTTGGAGATCCAAGAGATTGCTCCTCCTGTGAAGGTAAACACATACCCAAAAGTGGACTTTCTGCAATCCGCATGACCAGCATAGTCTGCATCCGTAAAGCCAACGACAGATGCCTTCTACTTTCCAAAGCAGATGCACAAACCCTTGCCTTTGAGGTGTCTCATAATACCTTTCATTGCTTTCCAATGCTTTTTACCAAGGCTTGCCATGTATTTGCTAACCACTCCCACTGCAAAGGCAATGTTAGGACGTGTAGCAACCATAGCATACATCAAATTGCCAACAGCTGAAGCATATGGTATCTTGGCCATTTCAGCCTTCTCATCATCAGATGTAGGGCCGTCCTCTGCATTGAGTTTCACATATGGAGGCAATGGAACCCCAATTGTTTCCCCCCCCTCTATATTGAAACGCTGCAAAACCTTGGAGATATACTCCTACTGAGATAGAGTAATCCTTTTGACATATCTTTGAGTATTCACATGCCAAGAATGTGATTTGCATCACCAAGATCCTTCATGTCAAAGGTGCCATGAAGGCTTTGCTTCAGTGAATCCAAGGCATGAGTATCCCTGCCAGCAATTAGCATTCCATCAAGATACAGAACCAAGATAATCGGGCTGCCATCTACTGCCTTCTTGGTGTACAAGCAGTGATTGACTTGACTTCTATGAGAACCTTGAGACTGCATAAATGCATTAAACTTATGATGCCATTCTTTTGGTGCTTGTTTCAGCCCATACAAACTCCTTTTGAGTCTACATACCATCTTCTCTTTCCCTTTTGCCACAAACCCTTCAGGCTTCTGCATACATATGTCTTCATGCAAATCACCATGTAAGAATGTAGTCTTTACATCCATCTGTATGAGCTTCATATCTTCAGCTGCAACCAAGCCCAGAATGGTTCTTAATGTAGTCATCTTGACTACAGGAGAGAAGATCTCTAGGGCTAGTTCAGGGCTCATTAGAAGCTCCGTTGTCATTTCATGCATACTTGGGGCGGCCAGGACCTGTTTTTTCGTGATGCAGATAGGCCGCCCCAGATGGCGATACACCCCCCCTCCATGGCTTCTTGCCCCCATCCCCCCTAGACCGCTGCCCTGAGAGGCTTGTATATCTAATATATCTTTGACTCGGCATCAGCTCCAGCTAGTCTGTTGAGCATGAGCACTTCCTTGTATTCAGGTTTTTTTCGAAGTAATATAATTAGCCACATTTTATTTGCAAAAAAAAAAGGAGAGAAGATCTCATCAAAGTCAACTCCATGTTCTTGCTTGTACCCCTTCGCAAACCAATCTTGCTTTGTACTTTGGCGAGAAATCAGAAGTGATCTTCATCTTGTAAACCCATTTGCATGGAAGGGTTTTCTGTCCTTTAGACAACTGCACCAAGTCCTAAGTGCTATTTTTCTCAAGAGATTCCATCTCTGACAACATGGCTTTATACCATTTCTTGCTGTTCTGTCTGTCCATTGCTTCCTTGAAGCAAGACGGTTCACCACAGTCTGCCAACATGACATAATCAGCCACATTGTTTGCATCTTGCCCCTCGATTCAGACACTCAATTGGCCTTCACCCACTTCATAGACGATGGAAATGCCTCAAATTCAATGGCTGGCTAGTCCTCCACCTGAATTTAGCTGAAATTCACCTTCAGCCTTGTTGAATCCAAGTCTTGGAGCCTCCAATTTTTGGCATGCTTCCCAAGGCTGCTGCTAAACCCTAAATTTTACTGTAAATTAGGGTTTACAGCAGAGAAATTTGCAATTTCTCAGCCTCCAAGGGTCCAAATACTGAGATCTTCAGAGCAAGGCTGTGAAATGGTTGGGAGATGAGAAGGAAAACTGTAGAGAGAGAAAATTCAGAGATTTGTCGCGAAGAATGACTGAAAATCAATCAAGTGCAGTTGCTGCCCTGCCACAACAGCATGTAGATGCAATGAACTGAAGAAACTCAGTCATGTACTGCTGTTGCCCTGCCTCAACAGCGTGTAGATGCTTTTCCTTGCTGTTGATTGGTCTTCTTTTGCCCCTGGCTACCTCAAAAGGTCCTCCAATGGTTGCAAATCAGACCAACAGCCTCTTCTTCCCTCTTTTGCAGGCTGAATTTATAGAAATGCTTCTCTCCAGCTTCTAAAGACGTTTTTCAGTCTTGCATGGGCATTTTTCACAAGTGGCAGCTTTCCCAAATGGTTTTTTCAGCATTTTTCATAATTAAATATTAATTATTAGCCTTAAAATATTGTAATTAATCTAATAATTATTTTGGTGCCCTGAAAAATAATCTGACTGGCCAATAATTTGAATTGACTAGGCAACTTCCATTCTTGAGTGTCTCTGCGTCATCTTCGACTATTAGATTGGCGTTAGGTATCATTAAACGCCACTTCTCTAGCGTCACCAACTGACACTTATGGCCAAATGGATGACCTAGGCCAACAACTAGCACTAGATACCACCAAGTACCTGTGCGGCATAACTTATAGCAACTTTTATCTTTGACATCCCGTGATTTCTTCGGGTCTCGAGCTCGTAAATTGACTTTAACCCTAGTTGCACCTCACATGTGCATCATTTACTTAATCATGTGATTAAGAATTAATCCACATGTTAAGTGAGGTTTCAAAAATACATGTCCTCATGACACCAGGAACGAATCTATCAGGTTGTCTAGTAGCCCTAGACGATCTCCTAACCGAATGATCATTGTTTGCTGGCTGTTGAGTCAGCAAATTTTCATTTTCAGCTTGCTGTCCTGGCATTTCAGCCTGCAAATCAGCATTAACAGCTTGCTGTCTTGGCTGTTCTTGCACATCTAGTAGCTCATCATTATGGGCAATGGTTGGTTGATCATGTACAGCATTATTTTCTGCATTTGCAGGTTCATTTACAATAGGTTTTTGCTGCGGTACAATGGATACATTTTGCTGTCCAAAAGGTATTTCTTTCCGGAATACAACCCTATGGATCTCCTCAGTCTTTTTTAACTGCTTATGCATGCGATCTTCCCGGAAGATAACATCATTGCTGCGTACTATTTTCCTTTTCTCAGGATCCCATAATCTATACCCCATTTCACCCTCATCACCATATCCTAGGAAAATGCATTTACAGGACTTTGGCTCAAGTTTGCTGCGTTCTTCTTTACGAATGTACACAAAAGCCTCGTAGCCAAACACTTTCAGGTGAGCATATGAAGGTGGCTTGCCCGACCACGCTTCTTGAGGGATCCCCCTTTCCCCCCCCCCCCCCCAAAGACCTGTTCGGTGACCTATTTATCAAGTGAACAGCTGTCATAACAACCTTTGCCCAAAAGCCATGGGGTAATGCAGCATGAGACAATATCGTAGGGACCTTATCTTGTACGGTCCGATTCATACGCTCTACAACTCCATTTTGGGGTGGATTATGAGGGGCAGTGAGCTGCTTCTTTATTTCTTTGCTGTCACAAAATGCCTGAAAGGCCTTGGACACATATTCCTCACCATTGTCAGAGCGAAGACACTTAAGTGTCTTATCAGTCTGATTTTCAACCAATGCCAAGAATTTTTGAAACTTGTCAAGCACTTCGTCCTTGCTACGAATAGGGTAAACCCATACCTTCTATGTAGCATCATCGACAAAGGTGACAAAGTATTTTCTTTTCCCTAAAGATAATGCTGGCATCTGACATACATTGGAATGTACTAACTCTAGAGGAGAATATTTTAACAAAAGAGACTTCTTACGAGACGTCTGTGCATATTTACCATAAACACAATGATCACAATGCTCAAAATCAGCATAACGAAGACAAGGGAAGTAACCCAAACGAGAAAGCACTTTAATTCTAGTTTGACTCGTGTGTCCCAACCAGCCATGTCACAAAGAAACACTTGGCTGCTCGATCATGGCAACAACATGGTCATACACACTAGATACATGGAGAGGATACAAGGTATCACTTTTACAACCTCTGGCAATCACTCTAGATCCCTTACAGATCTTTCATTTCCCATCACCAAAGGTGGTATGAAATCCATCATCATCTAGCTGCCTTGTGCTAATCAAGCTCTTCTTGAGCTGAGATACATGCCGTACATACTGAAGTGTGAAGATAAAACCATGTTGAAAGTGCAATTGCACACTGCCAATACCTACAATGTCACATGCATAGTTGTCCCCAAGATGGACAACACCATGTCGACCCCATGTATAGTTAGAAAACCACTCATGATGAGGGGTGACATGAAAGGAAGCACTTGAATCTAGAATCCAAGTGTGCATGTCACCATACGTATTTGCAAGTAAAGCATGTGTACTAAAGTGTGAAGAGACAAAGAGTACGTCATTTCCACCGTCATTGTCATGAGTGACTACATTCACCTCTTCAATTTTGACACTGCTCTTCTTAGACTAATTCTCTTTCTTCTCTTCCTTGCTATCATCTTTCTTCTTGCCCTTTCCTTTCTCTTTCTTCCATTTGTAGCAGTCACGTTTAAAGTAACCCTTCTTGCCACAATGATGGCATTCAACATCCTTACCACGTGATTTACTGCGTCCCTTGCTATCAGATTTGCCTTTCTGTTGTGATCTGTCCCTAGTATGCAAAGCACTGGAAGACTTACTGGATGCATTGTTCTGTCAATTCATTCCTTCCATGAGTAGAGCACTCTCTACATCAGCATACAAAAGCATCGCATTAGAGTTGCTCATAGCGGTCTTGAATGTATCCCAACTCTTTGGCAGAGTGCAAAGCAAGAACGTAGCCTTAAATTGTTCATCAATCTTGAACTCCAAGGCAACCAGCTGGCTGAAAATGGAGTTAAACTCACTCAAGTGAGTAGACATTGCCATACCTTCTTTCATATGTAAATCCATCAGCTTTTTCAGCCAATAAACTTTGCTTGCAGCACTCTTCTGGGCATATAGTTCTTCCAATCGAGTACAAATAGCATAGGTCAGAATCCAAACCTTCAATGTTAAACAGCAAGGCATCAGAAATCGATAGCTTGATGGTTGAGCGTGCAAGCTCATTTAACACATCCTAGTCTTCTTGTTCCATATTTGCGGGCTTTGCACCTTTGGTCTTAATCGGCCTTGCCTGCTTCTTCTGTAACAAGATATTATAGCACTGTTTTTGCCAGACTGCAAAGTTATGTGCTCCTTTAAGCTTCTTAATGTGCATGAGATGACTGCTGTCACTGCTGCCAGCCATGATTTTCAGCCCAAATGTGACAAAAAAATTCAGCAAATGCGGGCCCAAACTATCACACAAGTGACCAAGGTACAAACAAGTACCAACCAGCAATAAATAACCACGTAAAAGCAGAAATTTCAAATCTGTAAATAAATTTTCAGAAGCACTAAACCTTGTGCTACAGCACTCCACAATTGATTACAGCTGTTCCAAGGACAAATACATCACATTACATGAGAAGTCCCAAATTTTAGCGGCAATTTCTGTTGTACATGCACCCACGGGCACAAAATTTGACACGGGTCAAAAGCCCCAAAATTTTTGTGCTCAAAGCATCAACCATACATTTGCACTGTCTCTAACATGCATAGAATAGGCTACTTTTGCCAAAATAGAGCAATTTCAGCAAAACCCCCAAATTTTTCTTACGAGTGCTAGATGTCCAAATTGCATGGAATTAAACCGGCATGTACATAAAATGACCAAATGGCACACAAACTTTGCCCAAACAGCAAAAGCCCCAATTTGCACGAGGTCCAATGTGCATCAATGTTGAGAAATTGTGTAAATTTCAGCCCAATTCTTGCATGTACATGAAAAGCCCCAAATGTCGAAGGCAAAATGTCACAAATTCCTGCAATTTCTGAGACAAATATCATTGTTGTGTCTTGCTCGCATCAAATCTGGACAAATCCCCAAATTTTTCGGGTCTGGTGTACTCAAATTTCACTGAAATGTGAAAAAAAAAACCCAAAATTTCACAGGTAATTGTGCACTGATTTTGCAAATTTTGAGTCAAATTGTCCACTTCTGCATTAAAGTCCCCAAATCCAGGAAAAGCCCCAATTTTCTCGGGGAAAATTTGGCTTTGTGCCTTTGTATTTGAATGTTCGATGAAGAAGGGAAAAAAAAGATATTTCTAGGACGTCAACCTGTGCCTATCATCGCTTAGCCTCGCGTGCCACGTTTGTGGCGATTGATCCTGGTCGCCGGTCCTCGTCAGCTTGGCTGCCGTCTAAACCAGGTTGTGTGCCGCTTGGCTTGTCGCGTAGTCCTGGTTCGTCTAGTCGCAAGTTGCTTGCAGCGTGTCGTCTGTAGCCTTTTGTCTGCAGCATGTGGCGTGAGCCTGGTTGCCTCAAACACGTCTCCTACAACCTGCGACTTGCCAACTGCTGTTCCACATCTGGGATTTGAAGCTCCTACTCGCTTGCGCCTCCTGCTCACCTGACGCCCGTCATTGGCTTAGGGAATCATGCACAACTTGTGTGCTCTGATATCAGTTTGATGGAGCCTGACGGAGCTGAGAGTGAACGTGATGGATAACACAATAGAAAGGAGAGAGTGAGCATGACACCTCTGATGTTCGGTACAAAAGACTAGTGTACCTCTTTAGGTTTTAGATAGATATATATGAAAGTACAAATATGGTAAGGTTGTGTTTACACCCGTGCACATATAAAAGGCACGATGGCCCTTTATTCTCAACAGAGCAAGTGCAGACGGTGACGACGGGTGATGATTCTCTCGGCGAGTCTTCCTCTTCTCCAAGTCTAGGTTTGGGCTCCATCTATGTGGCCCTGGTGATGGCTGCAGGGGCCTCCCTTCTTGGCTGCTAGTACAGGTGATGGGGTCTTCCCTCACAACTCTCCAGTGCTAGAGGGAGCGTGAGAGGGTGGTGAGATGGGGTAGGTGAACCTCATCTATATAGGTATATAGTGCACAGGTTCTATAGAGGTGTTTTCGTGACGCACTGACCGAAGTCTAGCAGGTTCAAATCTTGGAGCTAGGATTGACATCCAGGTTTATGATGAGCTTGTTATTTGACAGAGAGCAGTCTTGGCTCCTAGTCTAAGTTCACATGAGGGGACACTTTAGCGGTCTGGCCAAAGGCGGGGAATGCATGGTCACATATGTTCAGAGACATTTTTGATAGGATGGTCTTGTATGCTACTTCAAGACATTGTTGACAGATATTGAGAGTTGCTATGATTCTTCTCTATTTTCAAGAGTTGGTACAATCGACATCAATATTAGGTTCTCTTCGAGGCACCTTGGTGGTGGCTTGCACACCCACTACTTGGGTATCCATGGTTCTACTCTTGTGGTTTTTGCTGTATGTACCATGATGGGACATTATCATTGTATATTTTATTGTATCAGATCACCCATGATTTGAGAGAGAGCGTTAGCAAATATGTTATTTCATGGCTGAGTCTGTGCATGCTAGTAGGCTAGGACACCAAGATATTATCTTGATTATTTAGGCATTTTATAATGGTCATTTTAGCATTTATTGTTGGCTGACCAGCATTAAATGCTGGCCAACTTGACTTTATTTATGGCATTATTTTTGCCTATTTATTCAGGCTTCTTCTCCACATTCATCATTATGATTATTCATCACTTGATTGATTCTAGTGGAGGGAGAGAAGCAAGTGCCAGTGCCTTCATAGCCGGTGATTCACATTGGTTTTGTACTGTCTCATATCTTGGTATATGGATTCCATTTCTCGAGTATCTCTTTGCTTTTGAGTTCCTTGTGTAGTGCTCTTTTCTTTTGCAGTGTTTCTTTTTCTTTTTCTTTTCTTTGTCTCTTGCGTACAACAATCTATTATAACAGTTTTCCACACGTTTCCATCACTGCATCCACTTTTGACATAAACATCCTCATGCAAATCTCCATTTAAGAATGCTGTCTTAATGTGATGTACCTTCCAACCATAATTTGCAGCCATAGCAATTACACATCTCACCATACTCATATGGGATGTAGGAGCAAAAGTCTTTTCATAATCTATGCCCTTCTTTTGTGCATAGCCTTTTGCTACCAACCATGCTTTGTACCTGTCAATGGTACCATCAGCCTTGTGTTTGAGTTTAAAAACCCATTTTGTGCCAATGGCCTTATTGCCAAGTGGTAAATTCACAAGATCCCATGTAGAGTTAGTGGCAATAGAGTCTAACTTATCCTACGTGGCCTGCATCCAATGTATATCTTACTGAGCTTCGTCCAAGGAACTAGGCTCATCTTCGTCCAACAATGAGCTCATAAATACATGCTCATCATAATCATCTACTTTTGTAAAACCAGCCAAATGGGCTCCCCCTACATCATGTGTTGCATGTCTAGCAGCCCTTCTAGTGCGTTGAGCTAAACGAGCATCCATTTTACTCTCCTGGTGAGTTTGCAACAACATCTCTAGGCTGTTTTTACTGCATTTACAGCAGCCCTTTCATGCTGTACTGGATCTTCCACTACATGTGGCAAACCATCATCAATACCCTGTTGTTCAAGCGCATATGGTGTAGCAACAACTTGCTGTATTATGTCTGTCCGGCCATTTACAAGATGCATGGACTCCAAAGAAAGTGGCAAGTGATCCTCAAAGACATCACCAATGCGATGGGTAGATAGCATTTGAAACCGATCGTGTGAAAATGCAACATTTTCAGCAAATATGACATCCCTACTGACAAAAACTTTCTTTGTGCATGGGTCATACAAGCGATAGTCCTTACTTTCTGAACTATAGCCAAGAAATATGCATTTTACAGCCTTGTCATCAAGCTTCCCACGGAGCTCTTTCGGAACATATGCATAGGCTATGCAACCAAACACCCAAAAGTAGTCCACCTTGGGTTTCTTGCCATGCCAAGCTTTAAACAGGGTGACCGTCTTTAGTGCCTTAGTGGATGCACGATTCAACACATGATTTGCACATTGAAGGCCTTCTAACCAAAATTTATGAGGCAGCCCCTTGCTTTTGAGCATAGGATGAGTCATCTCCATAAGAGTACAATTCTTCCTTTCAGCAACACCATTCTGCTAAGGAGTCATTTTAACAGTGGCTTGATGCGCAATGCCATGATCAAGCAAGTATGTCTCAAAAGCACGAGACATGTGTCCCCCTCCCCCCCTCTCTATCTGTGTGAAGTGTTTGCACTTTCAAGCCAGTTTCAGCCTCAAGCTTTGCAACAAGATGTTTAAAATGCATAAACACATCAGATTTTGCTTTCAACCCATACACCCATGTATACCGAGAGTAGTCATCAATAAATGTAACAAAGTAAAGATGACCTCCAAGTGCACGTGTCCTTGTGAAACCACAAACATTAGAGTGAATAAGCTGCAATTTTCGGATAGCACGCAATGCACCATCCTTTTTGAGGGAAAATTTGTGCATCTTGCCCAAAATATATCCCTCGCATGCATGAGAAGGTGGAGTTGCCATTGGAGGCAATTTATCTACCATATGACACCCTTGAAGTGCCATCAAGCTCCCAAAACTCATATGTCCATAGCGGGCATGCCATAGCTTTGCATTTTGCATAGCGGACGATAGAGTAGTGACTGCCAAAGCATCATGAGACTGTGCATCATAGGTATCCAACAAAAACAAAACCTTATAGAGGGTCCTAGACAACATGCGTGCATAATCCATCTCCTTGTCTTTGACAATGCATTTGTCATCCTCAAAAGATGACGTGAAAGCCATGCTTGTTGAAAGCAGAGATAGACATTAAGTTCTTTGTAGTACCAGACACACATGAAGTCAGAACCATCTACAACAGTAATAGTGACTGTTCCAATGCCACAAACGTCATAATTGTTGCTGTTTGCACATGTAACACACTTCCCAGAAGGGGCTGAATGCAATGAGGAAAACAAACACTTACTAGAAGTGAGGTGCTTTGAAGCTCCACTGTCAAAATACCATGTTTGCTGCATTTCAGCAGCATTAAATGTTGAATCAGCCATTGAAGAATCATAATTGCAAGTCAGAAATGTATAGTCCTCCTCCACAAAGTTGGTTGAAGCATCACCATCAGTAGATTTGTTGGCTGATGTCTCTTGGATAGCCAAACCGGAGTCATTTTTCTTCTCTTGGGCTAATCTCTTAGGACATTCATCAATATAGTGACCTGGCTTCTTGCAATAATGACATTTCCTTTTCTTTTTAGACTCTTCTATGTCTTAGACAACCTTATTTGATGGCGATCCAGCATCACCCTTTTGCTGATTTTTTGCATTTTGTTTGACTTTTCCTTTGCCTTTAAACTTGGAAAGCATAGCTACATCTCTTGAACGAATGCAACATTCTTCCGAGTCTGTTTTTCTTGCAACAAGAGACCTTCTAACTCCACAAATGCAAGGTGCTGTTGGAGCGTCCCCCCCCCCCCCCCCCCCCAAAAAAAAAAAAAAAACCAAAAAGGACAAAGAGGTGTGGAAACCAAGATGTGACTCTGGAAGAGAGTTCAGTGTGATGTTTGCCAATTCGATATCTTGAATGATTTCATCCACATTGAGCAGCTGCTCACACAAATCCTATATGTGAGTAAGGTGATCTATCATGCTATCACTCTCATCCATGTTCACATTGACCAACTCTCTACGAAGATAAGATATTCTGGTCTCGTTACATACGATAAACATATGCCTAAGTACATCCCATGCTGATTTTGAGGTCTTACAAGATCGGATGTGTAGAATGATTGATCTTTTCACTGGCAAGGCAATAAAAGAAAGTGCATGTGCATCTTTTGAGTCCCATCTCCTCTGATCCTCGGTAGGTGGGGGAGGAGGGGTAGTAGCACCAATAGCTTGTCCTCTAGCGTTACGTTGAGGTGTTTGAGGTACAAGACCTCCTGGTTGTTGCTAATCACTTGTAACATAGTCCCACAAGTCCTTCGCTACAAGAAGGTTACGGACCATAAAACTCCACAACGGGTAGTTTGATCAAGTTTATCCTCTTAAGTGAGGACACCAATGATGTTGCTTTGATCATTAGTCCCTTGACGTGCCATGTTGTCAGTAATGGACAAAAATCTGTAGCCAAATACTTCTCTGTTGAAGTATAGATTGTTTTTTTTTGGCAAGTAAAATGTGGCTGATTATATTACTCAAAAAAATTGATTACAACAGAGTGCTCATGCTCAACAGACTAGTTGGAGCTGATGCAAAGTCACCAATACATCATGTATACAAGCCTCTCAAGGTGGTTTAGGGGGGATGGGAGCAAGAAGCCATGGGGGGGGGGGGGGTATATCGCCAACTCGGGCTGCTTGCCTGCATCACGAAGAACAGACCCTGGCCGCCCCAAGTGCGCATGAAGTGATCTCGGAGCTCCTGACGAGCCCTGGACTTGCCCTGCACCTGATCCCATTATCCACGGAGGAAGTGGATGATGGAGGTCCAGAGCTCTGCTTAGGTCTCATGTGTTGAAAGTCTCTCTGCACCGAAAGCCTCTTGACACCGCGCCTTCCAGATATGCCATCCAGTAAGACTCCCTATGATCTCCCATACCTCCGAGCGGTCTGCTGTGGACTCCAGTACTTGGTGGATGGGTAGAGCCTCCAAACCGACCACTGCGCACGACTCTGCCTCGATAATGAATATCGTGTCTTGCATCCCAGCCTCATACAAAAGGTGACGGCCTTGGTTGACTGCTTGCCAATAGAAAGCTCCCCATGAGATGCACCCAAGGCTGGGTGCTATACGGCGAAGGATGCGGTATGCTCCTCTCCACGCGAGCTGCGCCTTCTTACACGACCAAAGGCAGTGCTCTGGGGTTTCTAGAGGTTGTTGTGTGCAGCGCTTACAACTGTGAGAGTGCGCAACGGAAGAAGAACACGAACACAGAGGAGGAGAGAGAGATTGCAAAAAATGAAAGAAGAAAATCTGCACTGACTGAAATGAAATGCTGAATATACCAAAGTGGACTGATCAGTCCCTGCACGCAGCCCGGAGCGTCAGTGAGGGCACCAGAACATACTGGAAGCAATGGCAGCACCAATGCCGGAGTGGGAGAGGAGGGAGTGTGTGCTGAATCTGCAGAAGAGTGTGTGTGAGAATGACTGGGGGGGCTGCTATAAATAGCCCCAAACCAGCCAAAACTGGCCGACCTGGCTGAAACTGGCCGACCTGCCCACAAACTGGCTGACCTGCCCAAATATGGGCCGACTGCACACAAAAAGGCCCATTCTGGGCTGCTTGCCACCCGAGAAGGGAATGCAGACTAAATCAGCGAACACAAAACTGATAGAGCTCCTCTGTCTCCTGCCAGACTCTGACAGGAGCTCACAACCAGGAGATGACAGACTGAGAATGAAAAGAGAGCAGGCTAACAACAACCTCCCTCCTGCTGCATCTAGGCAAGCCAACTTTCCACCGCCAAGTCTCCATGTGCCACCAACCATAAGAAATACGACACCCTCCTCGGCCTCTAGCTATCCCATAGGCAGCGCTAGAAGGTCCATTGGAAGAGCTCCGTGATGTTGTGCTCCGCCCAGTGCTTACTACGTGACGGTGTATAGTGTATATCCTCCTGCATTAGTACATGTCTGCCAATCTTGGCAGTGTACTCTAGGAACCTGGGTGGCTTCTTGGCGACCGCAGAGGCCGGCCATAGCCACTCTCTTGGATCCCACTCTAGCTCATTAAGTGGTCTGTCCTCCCAGATCCAAAGGCGCCACTCCCTAAGCTCCTTCCAGAAAACATAGGGGTCCAGTCGCCATGTCTTCCCCTGAAGGCCCACCACCTGAATCCTCCTCCATGAGAGGGCGGCAATCCCCTCATCCTGCTGCCCTTTGTCAAGGGCCAGATGTCCTCCCTCTTGAACGGCGAAGCAAGTCCCCTGCGGGGCGCCACCCACTCTACCTGCCACTTGAAGGGGGATGCCTGCTGGTGAAAACCTAGCTGCCCATACCTCCCGGGCTCTATCGGTTCTCGTATCGGGGAGTAAGCCACTCTGGAGGTATTGCTGTGTCTCTCCCTTCTCCTCAACTTCACTCCTCTCTGGCAGCCTGATACTCGTAACACCTCCTCGTCCGCCATCCTGTACACCTCTCGCCATGTCCTAATGGTACGAGCCGGACCGGCCTCCCACCTAGTCCACTGGATGTGGGGGCGCTCACCTATCTGTGCCCCTTCCCAATCTTTGACCTGGGGGTTCCAGATCACCGGCTGACGGACTATTTCCTCCTGCCAGCTTGGGGGGCTTTGGATTAGGGCCTTACAAAGACCCTGCCACATGCGGAGTAAGCTGCGAAGGAAAGGTGATCTAGGGGGGTGATTTGGGTTGATGTGAAGATCCATCTCAGGGATGGCCTCCACTCACCGCCAAGCCTCGGTCTATAGTCCTGAAGGCCCTCGTGCAATAAGACCTTCCAGGTTTGCCCGCCTGGTGTGAGACCGTGGACAACTAGCTTGCCCAAGAGGGCCATACTTTGATACTTTGGGTCTATGATCCCAAGCCCTCCCTCTGACCTATGTCGTATGATGGTTGCCCACGCCACCTTGGCCCTAGAATCCTTGGAACCATTTGACCCTGACCAAAGGAAATTCCGCACTAGGCGGCGAAGCTGCACTACGCACGATGAGGAGAAGCACCAATATGAGGCGATATACTAGGATGTCGCTAGGAGGACCTGGTTAACCACCAGGGTTCGTTCGGCTAGTGAGAGGCGAACTGTGCTCCAGTAGGTCAGTTTCCTCCGAATGAATCAAGGACAGGAAGAAACTGTTGGGCAGGAGTGATGTCGAGTCCCACCTGGAACCCTAGGTACCGGACGGTCTATCCTCTGCTCACCCATCTAAATCCCAGGTAGACGCTCCACTCCGTGTTGGAGTCCGGGTCTGTGAGGAAACCAACCAACTTTCGCCAGTTGATCTTTGCTCCCGGTGCAGAGCAAAACACGTCAAGAGCTAGCCTCACTCTCTCTAGCATCAACTCATCGTTCTCTATGTAGAGGGTTGTATCATCTGCTTACTTTGAGTCTAACAACTCAGTCTCCTCTCTCATTGGAAGTCGGAGGCCGCGTAATCCGCTCACACGTGACCTAAGGAAGTGAGACATCGCCTCTGCGAAGAGTAGAAACAGGTATGGGGCCAGGGGGCAGCCCTGTCGAACTGATCTCTTCAGTCGAAACTCCTCCCCTCGCCTTCCGCCTATGAGAACCCTGCTAGTGGCCGATCTGTAGAAGGCGGAGACCCCACGAATCCAAGCCTGGGGGAATCCCAACCTCACCATGGTGCCCTCTAGGAAATCCGAGTCCACCCTGTCATAAGATTTCTCAAAATCCAAGAGTAGTATTGCCAGTCTTTGCCCACTGTGTTGAGTCCACTTTGTCACCTCAAAGAAGGTAAATACATTGTCTAGGATGCTCCTATCCTGGACAAAGCCTGTCTGTGTGTCATGGATGATATTTGGAAGCACGGGGCGTAGTCGCGTACCAATCATCTTTGCTAGTGCCTTATAGGCCACTGACAATAATGTAATTGGTTTCCACTGGGAAAGCTCCAACTGGTGTCCCCCTTTGGGGAGAAGACTGATAAGGCCTGCCGAGAGACTCCTTGGTATCTGTCCTGAAGTGGAAATCTCGTGGAAGGCCATCAGTAGGGGGTCCTTCACCACTTCCTAGTAGGTAGTGAAGAAGGCCTTAGAGAGGCCATCCTCCCCCGGGCATTTCTGCCCATCCTGTGTATGGAAAGCCTCCTCTAGTTCCTTCTCTGTGAAGGGGGTTAGGAGGGAGGGTCCCATCTCCTCTGTGACGAGGGACAGGATATGATCCCATACCTACTGTCTACATCTTTGTCCTCTAGTTGAAGCTGTCTCCTGTTGGAAAAGGCGCGTGTAATAGTCGGTGGCAATCTCCATCACCTCGTCTGGGCTAGAACGAGTCCTCCCATATTGATCCCGAAGGCTACGTATCTGCTCTTCTGCGGTGCGGGGTTGGTGCACCTAGAAGAACTCCCTGCACATCGTGTCCGCAAGCAGGAGGGGTCGTTTGATGACGTGGCAGCCGCGGGAGAAGTCGTCTGCAGCAAACGCAAGAAGAATGGCCACCTGGGGGGGCCGTTTGGGCAGTTGGAGATGAGCCGACAGCAGCAGAAGAGGGGTGAGGTATCTCTCCACAAGGTTAGGTCCTCGGTGCTCTCAGTCAGGCGATGATACCATGTGAGAGTGTGCAACGGAAGAAGAACACGAACACAGAGGAGGAGAGAGAGATTGCAGAAAATGAAAGAAGAAAATCTGCACTGACTGAAATGAAATGCTGAATACACCAAAGTGCACTGATCAGTCCCTGCACGCAGCCCGGAGCGTCAGTAAGGGCACCAGAACAGACTGGAAGCAATGGCAGCACCAATGCCGGAGTGGGAGAGGAGGGAGTGTGTGCTGAATCTGCAGAAGAGTGTGTGTGAGAATGACTGGGGGGCTGCTATAAATAGCCCCAAACCAGCCAAAACTGGCCGACCTGGCTGAAACTGGCCGACCTGCCCACAAACTGGCCGACTGCACACAAACTGGCCGACCTGCCCAAATATGGGCCGACTGCACACAAAAAGGCCCATTTTGGGCTGAGTGCCACCCGAGAAGGGAATGCAGACTAAATCAGCAAACACAAAACTGATAGAGCTCCTCTGTCTCCTACCAGACTCTGATAGGCGCTCACAACCAGGAGATGACAGACTGAGAATGAAAAGAGAGCAGGCTAACACCCCCTCTCAGATCCTGGGAGGGTCTGAAGACCTAACAACCGCATGTGATGAAGCAAAGAAGCCTGAGGCAAAGGCTTCGTGAAGAGATTAGCCGCATTGGCCGCCGTGGGACAATAGGCCACCACCAGCTCCGAATCCACGATCCGCTCTCGAACATAGTGATACTGAACCTCAATGTGCTTCGTGCGAGCATGAAACACTGGGTTCTTCGCTAGAGCAAGGGCACTCTGGTTGTCCACGCGCAGCTCCGTAGGTCCTGTCTGAGAAAAGCCAATCTCTGCCAGCAAGCGACGGAGCCAAACCGCCTCCATAGCGGTCGAACATAGGGCTCGATACTCAGCCTCTGTAGAAGAAAGTGCCACATTAGGCTGCTTCTTACTGCTCCAAGAGACAGCACCGAATCCAAGGGTGAAAGCATAACCTGTAGTGGATCGTCTCGAATCCACATCACCTGCCCAATAAGAATCACTCCATCCAGAAAGGGTGATCCCATCTCCATACATGATCCCGTAGGATCGAGTCCCTTGTAAATACCGAAGAACACGCAAAGCTGCCCTCCAGTGATCTTGTGTAGGAGTCTTCATAAAAGAAGACAACAAAGCCACCACAAAAGAGATATCCGGCCGAGAGTGAATCAGCCAGATGAGAGAGCCTACAAGGCACTTGTAACGAGTGGCATCTGTAAGGGGGACTCCATCTGCCAAAAGCTTGGACTTAGGGTCCATGGGGCAAGAAATAGGCCGACACTCGACCATACCAAACTCCGAAAGAAGCTCGGAGATATACCTGTGCTGCGAGATAAAGATGCCTTGTGCCATCTGATAGATCTCTAGTCCGAGAAAGAAGTGAAGGATCCCTAGATCCGTCATGTCGAACTCCTGCCGAAGAATGGACCGAGTATGCTCCACCTGCTGAGTGTCGCTCCCTGTAATGATAAGATCATCGACACACAAAAGAAGGAAAACACAAAGAGAACCCATAACCCGTAAGTAGAGGTTGGGATCATGATCGGAGCGCTGAAAACCACTCTGTAGAAAGAAGCGGTCAATCCTCTGGTACAAAGCACGAGGAGCCTGCTTCAGGCCATAAAGGGCCTTCCGCAGCCTGTAGACATGATCCTCCTTCCCCTGTACAAGAAAACCAAGAGGCTGTGAAACATAGATCTCCTCCTCAAGGACGCCATTTAGAAAGGCTGACTTGACGTCCATCTGATAAACAGGCCAACGGTGGTGAGCTGCAAGAGCCAAAATAACTCGAATGGTAGACATCCGAGCTGTAGGAGCAAAAGTCTCGAAGTAGTCCAATCTTGCTCGTTGTGCAAAACCCTTGGCAACAAGCCTAGCGTTATACTTGTCCAAGGAGCCATCTGCAAGATACTTGGTCTTAAAGACCCATTTCACACCTATCACCTTCCGTTTCTTGGGACGTGGTATAAGCTCCCAAGTATGGTTCCGCTCGATGGAATCGAGCTCTGCCTGCATAGCCCGTCTCCAAATATCGTGTGCAAGAGCCTTCTCCACAGTGGAAGGCTCGGAATCTTGAAGAATCTGAGACATAAGAGCATAGTTCACACAGTGAACTATCCCGCTGGGCCTGTAAGCGGGCTGATCTACGTGGACCTGTAGAAGAAGCAGGAAAGTGAGTAACACCCGAATCCTGCATGAGCCGGCGATACCATAAGGGAATCCTAAGAGACTCCTGCTGCTGCGAGGGAGACCGAGTAGTCTTCGGAACCTGCAAAGCACCTGTGTCTGAGAGGGACTCCCCCTCACCAAGTGAAGGTAGATCCTCCTCATCTGAAGAAGGCTCCCCATTTGATGGCTGGGTATCCCGAGAAGACTCCTGAGGGGAGTCTGAAGGGGTGGAAGAACTCGTAGAAGAAGGAGTCACATCCGCCAAAGGAGGAGGGGAAGCCGTAGTAGAAGGAGGAATGGGAGGGGGAGGAGGCGATGACGAAGGAGGGGTGCTAAGGGGTATCCTAGAAGGAAGAGAAGGTGGGGGGTGGTCCGGCGATGTCGAAGAAGCACCGGTAATAGAACCATCAATCGGATCCTCGGAGGCCGAAACCTCATCAAAGATCACATCCCTGCTCACCTCAATCTTCCGTGTCGTCGGGTCATAGAGTCGATATCCCTTCGTGGTCATGCTATAGCCCACGAAGATAAGCTGTCTCGACTTAGAGTCGAGCTTCGTCTTCCTCTTCTTCTTGTCCACATGGACAAAAGCAGTGCACCCAAAGATGCGAAAGTGGGACACGGAAGGCTTCTGCCCAAAGAAAGCCTCATAAGGAGTCATGTCCTGTAAAGCCGAAGTCGGAGAGCGGTTGCGAATATGCACCGCTGTAGCCACCGCCTCACCCCAAAGGAAATGAGGAAGACTCCTATGCTCCAGCATAGATCTGGCCATCTCCACCATGGTTCGATTCGCACGCTCCACCACACCATTCTCTGATGGTGTGTTCGGATGGGAATACTCCATCCGAATGCCGTGATCCCTGCAAAACTGAGAGAAAAGGTGAGAAGTGAACTCGCCACTGTGATCAGCTCGAACGCCACGAACTTTGGAAGTTGTTTGTGTCTCCACAAACACCTTCCACTCGCAGAAATGGGAGTACGCCTCGCTCTTGTACTCCAAGAAATAAGGCCACACATAACGACTGAAGTCGTCCACAATCAGCATCAAATACTTGGCCTTCCCAAGGGAGGCCGTGCCCATAGGTCTGCAAAGGTCGGTGTGAACCAACTCAAGCGGAGAAGTAGCCCTCCTAGAGGCAACCTGAGGGTGAGGCTGCCTATGCTGCTTGCCCCTCAAGTAGCTAGGGCACAAAGTGTGAAGAGGAGGGAAATCTGGAAGTCCCTCCACCATCTTCCTCCGAGAAGCCCGCCGAATAGAATCAAGGTTCAAATGACCATACCGAGCATGCCAAAGCAGCCCAAGCTCATGAGAAGCCCTCGCAGCCAAGGCTGTGAGCTTATAAAGCCCACCCTCTTGTGTACCTGTCCAAAGAGCATCACTTGTAGAAGCATCCTCCACTGTGACTGCATCCTGTGTAAAAATGACTCGGGTACCTAGCTGAGTAAGACCATGCACAGACAATAGGTTAAAGCCCAAATCGGGTACATAGAGAACTTTGGCGGAAGAAACTGTCAGAAAACATAGGGAGAGTCCCCACGCCTCGAACAGGAACTGTAGAATTGTCACCAATGGTGACAGTGCCCCCTTTGGAACGAAGATCCTGAAGCCAATCCTGTTTGAAGGTCATATGTGAAGATGCTCCGTTGTCCATGAGCCAAGGCTTCTCCTGAGTGGTAGAAGCTAGGGCTGTATCCTCCTCAACAAAGACATGCACAAACGCAGACTCTGTCGTGGTGGGGGCCGCCTTCGAGTCCTTCTCCTTGGGCTTCAAATGGGGGTACTTCTGCCAACACTTCTCCTCGGAATGAGTACCCTTCCCACAGTGGGGGCACTTGGGCTTCTTCTCCTTCGCATCCTTCTTGTCCTCCTCCTTCTTGTCCTTGGCCTTCTCCTTCTGTTGCTTCTTCTTCTTGCCGCCACCTGTACCTGCAGTAAAAGCCTTGGTGGAGCCACTGGCACCCACCTCTTTGAGTCGCTCGTCATGCTCCAAGACAAGCGGGGAAAGTTCCTCCCATAGGAGTTTCTCGCGGGTCCTCCAGGTGATGAGGCTGGTGTAGAAGACATCATAGCGGGGTGATGGCAGCTGAGTCAACAGAATAATCGCCATATCCTCGGACGATATCACACGACCAAGAGAGGCTAGCTCGCCTCGCATGTCTTCCATCTTCGTGATGTGCTCCTTCATGGAAGAAGAATCATCAAGTCTGAGCATCCGCAACTTCTTCTCCAAGGAAATCTTGTGGGCAAACGTCTTGTGTTGATACAAAGACGCAAACTTCTTCCACACTTCCGCCGCGGTCTGTAACCTATGAACATGCACAAGAACGGAATCATGTAAACTCATAAAAAGAAAGAAACGGGCTCGAGAGTTGAGCCTATCCCACAAGGCTGCACGGTCCATAGAGGGGCCATCTGACGAATCCACGGGGGGACAGTCGATGGGCGAAGAAACAAGCTCCCATAGGTCGAATGTATTGAGGATGCACTCCACCTTGCACGACCAGAGGGAGTAGTTGGAACCATCCAACTTATCTTCCTTCGGAAAGGAAGGGAGAATCGGCACCTGAATAGAGGGAATCAAGGAAGGCATCCGCACATCTGAAGCAGTCTTCACGGAAGGCACCTTCACGGTAGATGGAACCCTCTGAGATGCATGGACTGAAGAGGGACGAGTGCGAGGAGTCTCCTCCTGACGTCGAAACTCCTGATAATCCCGCCTCCGCTCAGAGGAATGATGAGAAAGGAGCTCATCCTCTGAGTCGTCAAAGCCTGAAAACTGGTAAGACATCTTCAAATCTGCAAAATACCAAACACCAAAGAAAACTGTGCCAAAGCCGAAGTATGACCAGCAGTATGGTCACCAACCACCAAAACGCAGGGTGTGATAGCCTACAAACACCTGGAGGTGCAAAACGCAAAGGTAGCTCATGAAGATCACCACAACAGAAGCTGCCAGCACCAAAACACAGCGTGGGAGTGGGTCGCCAGCAAGAGATGAGCCGCAAGAATGCAGACTAAATCAGCAAACACAAAACTGATAGAGCTCCTCTGTCTCCTACCAGACTCTGACAGGAGCTCACAACTAGGAGATGATAGACTGAGAATGAAAAGAGAGCAGGCTAACAACAACCTCCCTCCTTCTGCATCTAGGCAAGCCAACTTTCCACCGCCAAGTCTCCATGTGCCACCAACCATAAGAAATACGACACCCTCCTCGGCCTCTAGCTATCCCATAGGCAACGCCAGAAGGTCCGTCGGAAGAGCTCCGTGATGCTGTGCTCCGCCCAGTGCTTACTACATGACGGTGCTTAGTCTATATCCTCCTGCATTAGTACATGTCTGCCAATCTTGGCAGTGTACTCTAGGAACCTGGGTGGCTTCTTGGCGACCGCAGAGGCCGGCCATAGCCACTCTCTTGGATCCCACTCTAGCTCATTAAGTGGTCTGTCCTCCCAGATCCAAAGGCGCCACTCCCTAAGCTCCTTCCAGAAAACATAGGGGTCCAGTCGCCATGTCTTCCCCTGAAGGCCCACCACCCGAATCCTCCTCCACGAGAGGGCGGCAATCCCCTCATCCTGCTGCCCTTTGTCAAGGGCTAGATGCCCCCTCTCTTGAACGGTGAAGCAAGTCCCCTGCGGGGCGCCACCCACTCTACCTGCCACTTGAAGGGGGATGCCTGCTGGTGAAAACCTAGCTGCCCATACCTCCCGGGCTCTATCGGCTCTCGTATCGGGGAGCAAGCCACTCCAGAGGTATTGCTGTGTCTCTCCCTTCTCCTCAACTTCACTCCTCTCTGGCAACCTGATACTCGTAACACCTCCTCGTCCGCCATCCTGTACACCTCTCGCCATGTCCTAATGGTACGAGCCGGGCCGGCCTCCCACCTAGTCCACTGGATGTGGGGGCGCTCACCTATCTGTGCCCCTTCCTAATCTTTGACCTGGGGGTTCCAGATCACCGGCTGACGGACTATTTCCTCTTGCCAGCTTGAGGGGCTTTGGATTAGGGCCTTACAAAGACCCTGCCACATGCGGAGTAAGCTGCGAAGGAAAGGTGATCTAGGGGGGTGATTTGGGTTGATGTGAAGATCCATCTCAGGGATGGCCTCCACTCACCGCCAAGCCTCGGTCTATAGTCCTGAAGGTCCTCGTGCAATAAGACCTTCCAGGTTTGCCCGCCTGGTGTGAGATCGTGGACAACTAGCTTGCCCAAGAGGGCCATACTTTGATACTTTGGGTCTATGATCCCAAGCCCTCCCTCTGACCTATGTCGTATGATGGTTGCCCACGCCACCTTGGCCCTAGAATCCTTGGAACCATTTGACCCTGACCAAAGGAAATTCCGCACTAGGCGGCGAAGCTGCACTACGCACGATGAGGAGAAGCACCAATACGAGGCGATATACTAGGATGTCGCTAGGAGGACCTGGTTAACCACCAGGGTTCGTTCGGCTAGTGAGAGGCGAACTGTGCTCCAGTAGGTCAGTTTCCTCCGAATGAATCAAGGACAGGAAGAAACTGTTGGGCAGGAGTGATGTCGAGTCCCACCTGGAACCCTAGGTAACGGACGGTCTATCCTCTGCTCACCCGTCTAAATCCTAGGTAGACGCTCCACTCCGTGTTGGAGTCCGGGTCTGTGAGGAAACCAACCGACTTTCGCCAGTTGATCTTTGCTCCCGGTGCAGAGCAAAACACGTCAAGAGCTAGCCTCACTCTCTCTAGCATCAACTCATTGTTCTCTATGTAGAGGGTTGTATCATCTGCTTACTCTGAGTCTAACAACTCAGTCTCCTCTTTCATTGGAAGTCGGAGGCCGCGTAATCCGCTCACACGTGACCGAAGGAAGTGAGACATCGCCTCTGCGAAGAGTAGAAACAGGTATGGGGCCAGGGGGCAGCCCTGTCGAACTGATCTCTTCAGTCAAAACTCCTCCCCTCGCCTTCCGCCTATGAGAACCCTGCTAGTGGCCGATCTGTAGAAGGCGGAGACCCCACGAATCCAAGCCTGGGGGAATCCCAACCTCACCATGGTGCCCTCTAGGAAATCCGAGTCCACCCTGTCATAAGATTTCTCAAAATCCAAGAGTAGTATTGCCAGTCTTTGCCCACTGTGTTGAGTCCACTTTATCGCCTCAAAGAAGGTAAATACATTGTCTAGGATGCTCCTATCCTGGACAAAGCCTGTCTGTGTGTCATGGATGATATTTGGAAGCACGGGGCGTAGTCGCCTACCAATCATCTTTGCTAGTGCCTTATAGGCCACTGACAATAAGGTAATCGGTCTCCACTGGGAAAGCTCCAACCGGTCTCCCCCTTTGGGGAGAAGACTGATAAGGCCTGCCGAGAGACTCCTTGGTATCTGTCCTGAAGTGGAAATCTCGTGGAAGGCCATCAGTAGGGGGTCCTTCACCACTTCCTAGTAGGTAGTGAAGAAGGCCTTAGAGAGGCCATCCTCCCCGGGCATTTTTGCCCATCCTGTGTATTGAAAGCCTCCTCTAGTTTCTTCTCTGTAAAGGGGGTTAGGAGGGAGGGTCCCATCTCCTCTGTGACGAGGGACGGGATACGATCCCATACCTACTGTCTACATCTTTGTCCTCTAGCTGAAGCTGTCTCCTGTTGGAAAAGGCGCGTGTAATAGTCGGTGGCAATCTCCATCACCTCGTCTGGGCTAGAACGAGTCCTCCCATATTGATCCCGAAGGCTACGTATCTGCTCTTCTGCGGTGCGGGGTTGGTGCACCTAGAAGAACTCCCTGCACATCGTGTCCCCCTTTCGTGCCCAGAAGGCTGTTGAGGTTCGGAAAGAGAACTCCGAGTGCCTGTCCTCTAGGCTGGCAATGGCTGCTTGCATGTGCACCTCCTGTGCGTGGAGGGTGGGATTTCCTGGTGCCTCCTGCAATAATCTCTGCGTGGCTGTAAGGTCCCGCCGGAGTGCTCTCTTTTCCTCCCAGCACTGCTACCTGGCCTGTATGGCTGCCTCTTGGCAGATTCTGCTCGACTGGGCTAGGACCTTTGCAACCTCCTCTGCTATTCGGTCCCTCCTGTCCCACTCTCTGGTCCAAATTTGCTCTATTTGTCTCGTCACCTCCTCCCTCATATAGATCGAGTCAGGGATCTGACAGGATCGTGTATCTAGGGTAGATGCTGGGGGATCAAGTGTCAAAAGAATTGGGCAATGATCGGACAACGTGGTGCCTGCCAACTGCTCAATCTGGCCTCCATGAGAGCCTCCCCACTCTCCCACATAAAACCTGTCCAACCGCTCCTGCAGGACTTCACCTAGCCGCCTGTATTTCCAATAGAAGTCCAACGACCTCTCCGTCTTGTGGAAGGCAGGGTCTCTCCAAGCATCACGTGCTCCAACTGCAAGCTAAAAGATCTCCCATGCCTCCTCCTCCTCCCCAACCATGCCTTGCTAGTTTCTGCCTCTGCCTTGTTGGTTCTCCAAGGCCTCCAGGTTGTTGAAATCTCCTCCAACGATCCAGGAGTCTAGCTTTGGGAGTTCATCTGCGATCTCCATCCAGAACTTGCTGCGTGCCCTAACCTCCGTAGGGGCATAGACATTGAGGACTCCAATGCAGGAGTCCCCAATATCCAATGTGATCCATAGAACCCTTCCTGCGACTATCGTCCCGTGGTCTCGTACAGAAGCGGTGAGACTTGGGCCAATAGAGGTGCATACGCCTCCACTCCTACCGTGGGCACCTATGGCGTGCTCCCAGTAAGTGCACGAGCTGCCCGGAAGTATGCCCCACTGTAGTGGAGACTATTCACATTCCAGGATACAAGGTGTAAGCTCATGGGGAAACCTGTGGCTGAACCGAACATGCATCTGTTCGGTGTGGATGCTGCTGATGAGGAGGAGAAACTGAGGCATGCAAGTGCGCTTTGCCGCCGGTCTGGACGGTGAACTCCAATCCTCTCCATGGTGGCCCTCGGCCGGACCATAGGGGTGATAGATGCTCCAGGTGGTACTATCAATGCATCTATCAACCATGCTGAGAGTCACGATTCTATACACTGGTAGAAACGGGCCGCTTGTGCCGAGGGCTACTCGATCACGTCCCTTGGAGCTCTCCACTGTGGAGGGGATCGAAAGATAATTCTCAAGTGTGGGACCTTGGCACCAACCCACTAGTTATTGTCCATCATGCAACCAGGCCATTGTTGTGCAAACAGTGATAATCCTTCATCTCCCATCCATTGGGAGATGTGATCCGCTACCTGACTCTTCAACTCCTCAATCTGTGTAGTCATCCACTCCCTTGAGTAGGAGGATTGAAGAAAAAAGGCGTAGTTTGGTCCATCCGGTGGTGCTAGTAGATGGACCTTGCCCCTCCTTGGCTTATGAACCACGAAGATCCCCACCTCTAGAGGTAGTGAGAACTCTCACGCTCTGCAACTCTCAGGTAGGACCACAGGCCACTACGAGAAAACTCTTGTGGCAACAATTGTGCCTGTCTCGGGAAGGTGTGGTGGGTGGCAGGGGCGGATGAGCTAGTAGCTGTGTGGGAGGGAAAAGACTGCTGGTGCGGGAAGGATGTAGGAGTGCGTGGCTCATCACCTCTTGTGGAAGGAGGGGGGGTGGATCTGGGGGGGATCACTTGACCCGGGTGCGGATCAGGGGGGGTGCTCGGTGGAGGTGGTGGTGGGGGAGAAGAGGATCGAGGGATGGTGGGATAGACGGAGATGCATGGCGTGTGTGGGAGGGGTGGTGGCCTTGGAAAGGGGGGGTTGTGGGCCAAGGTCAGTTGGGGGGGGGGCATGGGATGTGGGGGTGGGTGGGTAAGGGGACTGTGGGAACTCAGGCGAGGTAGTCTGTGGTGCGCGTGGAGGATGTGGGGGGCTGCGGTCCTGTCGGTTGGGATGGACAGGGGGGCTGTGGAGGTCTGCCGAGGGGGCGTCGCTTGCCCGCTTGCACCCTGCTGACGAGGCTGAGTCTGAGGAGCTGGTTGCGCCTCCTCTTGCCCTCTCCCTCTCTGTCGTCTTTGGACTCGTGTGAAGCCGTCAGCGTCCACCTACGGGCCTGTCGACGGAGCCGCCTTGGCTCCGAAACATGTACAAACTACTGCCTGATGCCCAAAGTCGTAGTAGCGCAGGCACTGCCCTGGTTGCCCACTCACAATGACCTGCTGCCTAAAGGAGTGCCCGCCTGCCTCAATGTCTAGGAACTGTGGGATATTCTTGACCTCTTTCACTGCGACTCGTACCTTTGGGACTCTTGTTGCTGTCACTGCATATGCGAAAGACGCAGGAAGGACAGTGCCGAAAGTCTTCCACCAACTGGTAATACTCAATCGCCAGGCCGGGGAAAAGAAGGGTAACCGGGTGCCGAAGAAACCTGTTGTGGAGTGCAAACACCTCCACAGTAAAGCCACTGTACCAAGGGGCCATGTATATGACCCCCTTCGTGGACGCACATGGTGAACTGGCGAGTAACTCGCGAGCTGCGTCCGCTGAGTTGAGCCGGACCATGAAGATCCCTTGGCCCAATAGGACGGCCTCCACGATCTGCGCTGTGCTGATGCGCAGTGTGGAGTGAAACCAGTCCCGAAGCTGGGCCTTGGCTAGCGAATGTCCTACTACCTGATCATAAATCGTTGTTTCCATTAGCTCCAGTTTCTTAGCTCAGATGGCTAAGAGCTGCTCCTCAAAGAGGACTACGCGCAAGGTGTTTGACTGGGGGGCACTCGTTGAGTGCACTGGCGTCTAACTAGAGGTTTCCATTGCGCATCCCTTCTGAGAGAATCTATCTATTATGCTGCTGTGCTACTAGAGGGGGGAGTTGCTGCAGGGGGAGGGAGCAACTAGAGGGGGAGGGGGGAGGAAGTTGTTTTCCATGCCGGTGGTGTGTTTGTCTGACAGGGGGCCAAGCCTCAAGGCGGGGGTGGGGGGAGGGAAAGACAAGCGGGGGCGGCGGCCAGGGGAGAAGAAAACATGGATGGGGCAGGCGGGACAGGTGCAGGGGGAGGGGGGGCAGGGCAAGGCTCCGCAGGCGGAGCGGAAGCACAAGCGGGGGCGCAGGTAGGAGGGAAACAAGCAGGCGCTGGATGGGGCAGTGGCAACGTGCTGCAAGCAAGAGGGGGCTCTGGCGATGGCGATGGGGAGGGAACAACAGGGTAGGCACGATGAATCCGGCGGGAGGTGGCGCGACGATTAGACGGGGGCGGGGGTAGCATGCGCGACGTGACGAGCTGGAGTGAGATTCTTCGCAATTTTCCCTTGAAGTATAGATTGTACTCCTCAGAGTACCAAAAAACCCCTTGGGATTATGCAACAAGTACCAGATTGTCACACAAATGCCGTGTAGCCAATTTAACCCAACTCAACACTCAACCAAGAAATAACATCAATGCACTGCTGTACCACACTTGCCTCATAATGCGTGCCATCAAAAGTACAAATTATAGGAACTTAATGCCGATTCTTACCAAATTTACTGAAATTTTTCAAAATTTTCTGCTCAATCCTATTGTAATAGCAATTAAATGTTGTTGTACCGCTTGTTTACTGCCTTGGAATTCGTGTCGGAAAAAGGCCCCAAATTTCTTCCAAAATTTCAAGGAAATTGAAGAAATTTGTAACTTATAGCTTGAATTCTGCAGTAATGTCACCTCGAGGTGCATGCCAACAACGACCAGCAGCTGGAATCTGCCTCGAGATGCGTGTTGAAGCGTCTAGGTCAAAAGCCCCAAATTTCTTGCACAAATGCTTATGAAATTGTGCAATGTAGGCGTTTCCAATGAAGGATCGCACATGGGAATGCACCCCAAAATTTTTGGCGGGAATGTCAAAGAAATTGTGAAATTTCTTTGAATTGGTTATTAATTTGAACTCAGGGAGCAAAAATTGACAAAAGCCCCATATTTTGGGCAGCATGAGCTGAGATTCGGAAAGAGACGGCCAAA